>NC_048232.1:50624550-50628145 GCF_002007445.2 Ailuropoda melanoleuca
GAAAGGGTCTTGGAGCAGAGAATGCTGATAGATTGGAAAATATAACCAATATTAATCTAGAAAAGATAATTACTGCCGTGCTCCTCCACACTGTTGGCTTTGTTTTTGGCCAATTAAGAAGCTGTAGGTTTTAAATATATTTTCATCTTCTTAATTCTACACCTAGTACTTTTCATACCATAGGTCATATTTATTCAGTTCAGATGAATATTTACAAAAGACTTAAAATTCCCTTGCCAGTGAAATCTAAAAAAACATGTTTTTTCTTTGAACATTTTCTTCCTTCTAGTCAGCAATGACAGTAGTAATGGTCCTACATTATTGTTTTTACCTGACTCTTGATTTTGGTGTTTCCTGGTTGGGTGGGTTCTCCTGACATACGTACAAGATGCTCTTGGCAGACTGCATGGAACTTGAATGCACAATTAATTGTAGATGCAATAAAATGTTTTTTTTTTTTTCCTTGCTCTTGTTTTAAGAGCTGTCATGCCCTCCTGTACATTTAATATTTTGGTGTGACTGGCCCTCTTTTTTATGTGTACGTGGAAGGTTTAACATGAAGTCTGTTCTGATTAAGCCTTACATGATTTGAAGTTAAAAGGTATATTGGTGACAAGCCATCAATTATTCTCTTACTTTAGTACATTGATCCTGAAAGTGCTTTTCCCCCTTGTGATTGCATCTACATATGAATCATTTAATGAAAGGTTGGTAATAATGAATTATCTGTTCGATAAGGGGGAAAAATCCCTCAAGTTTACTTTCCTCAAGTGCCCATTTTCATGCAGAGGGATTAACAAATGTTTTTGATCTGATATTTTAATAGACTGTATTGCTGAGCACTGCTAATTACCAAGAATATATTTTGTTAATTCTGAACATGGTACAAGATAAGACATCTTTCAAGTTGTCTGGAGGGCTCCAAGTGACTCATCCTTATAACCCATGGCAACAGGAAATGGTTGTCCTGGGTGCAAGCTGAAACGTGGACACAAATCCACACTTTGTGATCATTCAGGGACTTGATAGGAAAAGCGTGCTGGCTCCTATGGATCGTCTGATGTTAACTTTTTTACTTCAGTCAGAACAGTGATTTCCAGGCCTACGTCTGCAGTTCTCCTTAGCTCCTTACTTCCTTGAGGAGTGTTCTAAAGTTCTCAGAAGACACACAAGTTGGATGTTATTTTTGTAATAGAAAAGAATTTATGGAGACGTGTGCACGTGTCTCTGACTTTGTGTGTAACTGGGACAATTGGGGTGAGAATATCGCCAAATCAAATGAGAGGCTGTCAACCTTAGAAGTGATGGGAGTCAGGGAGATGTGCTTGAAGGAGGAGCCAAGAGATCAAGGTCATATTCCTACTTTCCACTGTATCACCAAGTTACTCTTGGTGTGGTCTCCTTATTCACAGATGTTGCTTAGCTTTTTTATATCCAGAAGAAAAATGGGCATAATAATATTTTTTTCCTATTTTTGAATTCTCAAATATATATGTATATATGACATAATCATATATACACACAGGTGTATATATGTAGCCTTGGTGGATACTCAGATATGTACCACACACATATTCAGAGGCAGCAGACAAGACTTGAGAAAGAAAATCTTTCTTTATACCATTGACAAACGGGTAATGGTGCTGAATTATTCTTTCCATTCAGGAGAAGGTGATTACTCTCTGTATTCTAGGGATATAGGTAGTAGATCCTTAATGGCTAATCACATAACCTAATGGGCAGAACTGAATAATCCCAGAAGTATCACCCTTTTACTTGAACTCAAGTGAGTAATAAATTTCTCCCACTTTTTAAGAAAGCAGTGTAAGATCTCCTTCTCCCCCTCCCCCATTTTGTAAGGAAAAATAATTTTCTGTAAGGTTAAGTGGACCTCAGAGTAGGAAAAACTCCCCAGAGCTTTCTTTCTGCTCAGACTTCATTTTTCCTCCCAAGCCTGACTGTCAACAATAATATCTGATATGAGCCTCTGTTGGTGATGTTTCCGTAGGTCACCATCCTCTGTCCCAGATGAAGTCTCAGGACAAGCAATGCAGTGGCATAGATTCTGAATATAATGCATCATTCAACTTGGTTATGTAACTTGGTAGTCTTGTTTAAAACAACAACAACAACAACAAAAACCCCTCCCAAGTCTTTAAAATTATATGTGTTTACTATTATCTTAAAATGATTTTACAGTGTTCAGAGAAAATAAGCCTGGTCCCAGTAGGGATTTAAAAGCCTCTTGTTCATGTCATTAAACAGTGTTTGTACAATGATACTTTTTGTTAATCTGTGCAACGTTTTCGTAAGAGCGTAGCAGTTGGGACAATTGCTAGTTGTGCTTGTTTGGATAAGTACTTGACATAATGGGGACCTTGAGATTTCATGATCTGGAAATGCTGCCAATGACATAGGGCCAAAGTTTTCTTGAGCAAAGAAGGGAAAAGTCAGTGTTTTGACAATAAGTAATTTGTAACAGTTCAGGTGTAGTTAGGAGGATTTGAAACAAACTATTACATTTCTTTTGTCTTGTTGTGTGTGTGTGTGTGTGTGTGTGTGTATATTCCATTTACATATGAAACCATGGGCCTCATGTTCAACTTTCAGTTTTCTGTACTGGGAGACATCATCTACGTCTCCAACCTTAGTTGGTGGCTTTTGGTAGATTGTAGGGATAGCATTGAGGAAGAAATGTTATCTTTTTATATGCTAATGTTGCAAATACAAACAAAGGAGACCACAAAGCCCTACCATTAGGAGTTTTTTTCAATTAAAAGAAGTATTGCTATTGAACACCTTCTTATGTTACTTTATTAGATGGGATCAGACCTCATGGCTGTTTGGGAGTAAACTGCTACACTCTGTCATTTACAATGTAGGTTATCATTCATGATTATCTTAATCTGAGTCTGTTTCCCCATCTGTAAAATAGNATAATTTTCTGTAAGGTTAAGTGGACCTCAGAGTAGGAAAAACTCCCCAGAGCTTTCTTTCTGCTCAGACTTCATTTTTCCTCCCAAGCCTGACTGTCAACAATAATATCTGATATGAGCCTCTGTTGGTGATGTTTCCGTAGGTCACCATCCTCTGTCCCAGATGAAGTCTCAGGACAAGCAATGCAGTGGCATAGATTCTGAATATAATGCATCATTCAACTTGGTTATGTAACTTGGTAGTCTTGTTTAAAACAACAACAACAACAACAAAAACCCCTCCCAAGTCTTTAAAATTATATGTGTTTACTATTATCTTAAAATGATTTTACAGTGTTCAGAGAAAATAAGCCTGGTCCCAGTAGGGATTTAAAAGCCTCTTGTTCATGTCATTAAACAGTGTTTGTACAATGATACTTTTTGTTAATCTGTGCAACGTTTTCGTAAGAGCGTAGCAGTTGGGACAATTGCTAGTTGTGCTTGTTTGGATAAGTACTTGACATAATGGGGACCTTGAGATTTCATGATCTGGAAATGCTGCCAATGACATAGGGCCAAAGTTTTCTTGAGCAAAGAAGGGAAAAGTCAGTGTTTTGACAATAAGTAATTTGTAACAGTTCAGGTGTAGTTAGGAGGATTTGAAACAAACTATTACATTT
>NC_048232.1:50634311-50645359 GCF_002007445.2 Ailuropoda melanoleuca
CCCCCCCCCCCCCCCCCCGTTTATGAGGAACATGCAACTTCTGTTGCCTTAATTATCTTCTCTTTAACCCTCCTTCAGTTTTACACTCCCCAGTTACTGGAATGAGTAGATCCTGATGAAGGGTCCAGAACCTTGCTTCCCGAAGTCCCAGCTGGCTGAAGTGGCAACCCCTGGTGGAAGGTGCTAAGAGAATCAAGGGGATGGGGGTGCAGACAGACCTTGCCAAAGATTAGATAAGGCATAGCAACTCCTGTGTGGAAAAAACAATAACTAGATTCAGACTTTAGTACTGAGGACATACAATAGAACCAGACTTTCGTTTTTGATTTTTGGTTCTTAGCATATGTCTAACTATGCTAGGTAGGTGTAAGTTAGAAGTTGTTTAAAAGTGGAGCCGCTCTAGTATGGAGCCCATTCTGTCTTGTTTATGTGGAGGCACTTCCTCACAATGGTTTTATTTTTCTTTGAAACATAAAATGTCTGTATCATGTGGAAACAAAGGGATAAGACAGGACAGCTTCTTTTTAACCAGAAATAGAATTTTTATGGATTTTGTTGTTGTTGTTGTTTCCCAAAAGATCAAGTCGTTATGCTCTCAAGTTTTCCTGAAGTCAAAATATTTCAGGGGTGAAAACAATACTAATCAATGAGTATCCTCCGCTCTGTTTCAGTGGTATATACATAGTTCATATAGAAAAAGGTCTCTGTTTTAGTGAGCTCCCCTTGCCTCCTTTCCTTTGTCTGCACATTTGTTTTTGAATTCAACTATCAATATAGAAGAAAGGGTCTTGGAGCAGAGAATGCTGATAGATTGGAAAATATAACCAATATTAATCTAGAAAAGATAATTACTGCCGTGCTCCTCCACACTGTTGGCTTTGTTTTTGGCCAATTAAGAAGCTGTAGGTTTTAAATATATTTTCATCTTCTTAATTCTACACCTAGTACTTTTCATACCATAGGTCATATTTATTCAGTTCAGATGAATATTTACAAAAGACTTAAAATTCCCTTGCCAGTGAAATCTAAAAAAACATGTTTTTTCTTTGAACATTTTCTTCCTTCTAGTCAGCAATGACAGTAGTAATGGTCCTACATTATTGTTTTTACCTGACTCTTGATTTTGGTGTTTCCTGGTTGGGTGGGTTCTCCTGACATACGTACAAGATGCTCTTGGCAGACTGCATGGAACTTGAATGCACAATTAATTGTAGATGCAATAAAATGTTGTTTTTTTTTTTCCTTGCTCTTGTTTTAAGAGCTGTCATGCCCTCCTGTACATTTAATATTTTGGTGTGACTGGCCCTCTTTTTTATGTGTACATGGAAGGTTTAACATGAAGTCTGTTCTGATTAAGCCTTACATGATTTGAAGTTAAAAGGTATATTAGTGACAAGCCATCAATTATTCTCTTACTTTAGTACATTGATCCTGAAAGTGCTTTTCCCCCTTGTGATTGCATCTACATATGAATCATTTAATGAAAGGTTGGTAATAATGAATTATCTGTTCGATAAGGGGGAAAAATCCCTCAAGTTTACTTTCCTCAAGTGCCCATTTTCATGCAGAGGGATTAACAAATGTTTTTGATCTGATATTTTAATAGACTGTATTGCTGAGCACTGCTAATTACCAAGAATATATTTTGTTAATTCTGAACATGGTACAAGATAAGACATCTTTCAAGTTGTCTGGAGGGCTCCAAGTGACTCATCCTTGTAACCCATGGCAACAGGAAATGGTTGTCCTGGGTGCAAGCTGAAACGTGGACACAAATCCACACTTTGTGATCATTCAGGGACTTGATAGGAAAAGCGTGCTGGCTCCTATGGATCGTCTGATGTTAACTTTTTTACTTCAGTCAGAACAGTGATTTCCAGGCCTACGTCTGCAGTTCTCCTTAGCTCCTTACTTCCTTGAGGAGTGTTCTAAAGTTCTCAGAAGACACACAAGTTGGATGTTATTTTTGTAATAGAAAAGAATTTATGGAGACGTGTGCACGTGTCTCTGACTTTGTGTGTAACTGGGACAATTGGGGTGAGAATATCGCCAAATCAAATGAGAGGCTGTCAACCTTAGAAGTGATGGGAGTCAGGGAGATGTGCTTGAAGGAGGAGCCAAGAGATCAAGGTCAT
This sequence comes from Ailuropoda melanoleuca, assembly GCF_002007445.2. NCBI lineage: Eukaryota > Metazoa > Chordata > Mammalia > Carnivora > Ursidae > Ailuropoda > Ailuropoda melanoleuca. Next base: position 50,636,447 of record NC_048232.1, read on the forward strand.
ATTCCTACTTTCCACTGTATCACCAAGTTACTCTTGGTGTGGTCTCCTTATTCACAGATGTTGCTTAGCTTTTTTATATCCAGAAGAAAAATGGGCATAATAATATTTTTTTCCTATTTTTGAATTCTCAAATATATATGTATATATGACATAATCATATATACACACAGGTGTATATATGTAGCCTTGGTGGATACTCAGATATGTACCACACACATATTCAGAGGCAGCAGACAAGACTTGAGAAAGAAAATCTTTCTTTATACCATTGACAAACGGGTAATGGTGCTGAATTATTCTTTCCATTCAGGAGAAGGCGATTACACTCTGTATTCTAGGGATATAGGTAGTAGATCCTTAATGGCTAATCACATAACCTAATGGGCAGAACTGAATAATCCCAGCAGTATCACCCTTTTACTTGAACTCAAGTGAGTAATAAATTTCTCCCACTTTTTAAGAAAGCAGTGTAAGATCTCCTTCTCCCCCTCCCCCATTTTGTAAGGAAAAATAATTTTCTGTAAGGTTAAGTGGACCTCAGAGTAGGAAAAACTCCCCAGAGCTTTCTTTCTGCTCAGACTTCATTTTTCCTCCCAAGCCTGACTGTCAACAATAATATCTGATATGAGCCTCTGTTGGTGATGTTTCCGTAGGTCACCATCCTCTGTCCCAGATGAAGTCTCAGGACAAGCAATGCAGTGGCATAGATTCTGAATATAATGCATCATTCAACTTGGTTATGTAACTTGGTAGTCTTGTTTAAAACAACAACAACAACAACAAAAACCCCTCCCAAGTCTTTAAAATTATATGTGTTTACTATTATCTTAAAATGATTTTACAGTGTTCAGAGAAAATAAGCCTGGTCCCAGTAGGGATTTAAAAGCCTCTTGTTCATGTCATTAAACAGTGTTTGTACAATGATACTTTTTGTTAATCTGTGCAACGTTTTCGTAAGAGCGTAGCAGTTGGGACAATTGCTAGTTGTGCTTGTTTGGATAAGTACTTGACATAATGGGGACCTTGAGATTTCATGATCTGGAAATGCTGCCAATGACATAGGGCCAAAGTTTTCTTGAGCAAAGAAGGGAAAAGTCAGTGTTTTGACAATAAGTAATTTGTAACAGTTCAGGTGTAGTTAGGAGGATTTGAAACAAACTATTACATTTCTTTTGTCTTGTTTTGTGTGTGTGTGTGTGTGTGTGTGTATATTCCATTTACATATGAAACCATGGGCCTCATGTTCAACTTTCAGTTTTCTGTACTGGGAGACATCATCTAAGTCTCCAACCTTAGTTGGTGGCTTTTGGTAGATTTTAGGGATAGCATTGAGGAAGAAATGTTATCTTTTTATATGCTAATGTTGCAAATACAAACAAAGGAGACCACAAAGCCCTACCATTAGGAGTTTTTTTCAATTAAAAGAAGTATTGTTATTGAACACCTTCTTATGTTACTTTATTAGATGGGATCAGACCTCATGGCTGTTTGGGAGTAAACTGCTACACTCTGTCATTTACAATGTAGGTTATCATTCATGATCATCTTAATCTGAGTCTGTTTCCCCATCTGTAAAATAGTTGTTGAGAAGGATTTTTGTGATGATTAAATGAGGGAATATATTGATGTCATGTTTAGGAGTGTTCTTGGCATGAAGTAAATATTCATTGCATTTTCACTGTTATTCTCTTGCTGCTGCTGTTTTCTGAAATCTATCAGGAGGCTGTGGTTATTTTTATGTTTAGATTTACTTTTCCTTCCAAATCTGACGTGACCCATATAGAACACTTGTCCACATAGGAGCTGTTGCCACTCTGTTCCTTCCCCCTTCTCTGCCTCCACCATCTTAGCTTTTCCCTGTAGTCTCAAGCTGAAAATAACGACCAAGTGCTTGGGAGCAAAGAGTACATCTGTTGTTGGAGGGGGATACGTTCTTCTAGTTTCCAGAAAAGTTTACCCTAATCTTTTTTTATATGTAGTATCAACATTATCCATGGATTTTTTTTTTTTTCATTTAGGAACTGAAACTCAAAATCAGGATTAGCTATGGTAGTATTATATCCATTAAAACAACCTGACAAACATAAAACTCCTAGCTTTAGTGTTCTCATGCTTTTTATTCACAAAATACAACTGACTACTGTTACCCTAATGTAATCATAAAGCAACAAGCTCTTGCTAAAGAAGGTTGCTGGATAATTGTGTGTGTGTGTGTGTGTGTGTGTGTGTGGNAGTGTTCTTGGCATGCAGTAAATATTCATTTGCATATTCACTGTTATTCTCTTGCTGCTGCTGTTTTCTGAAATCTATCAGGAGGCTGTGGTTATTTTTATGTTTAGATTTACTTTTCCTTCCAAGTCTGACGTGACCCATATAGAACACTTGTCCACATAGGAGCTGCTGCCACTCCGTTCCTTCCCCCTTCTCTGCCTCCACCATCTTAGCTTTTCCCTGTAGTCTCAAGCTGAAAATAACGACCAAGTGCTTTGGAGCAAAGAGTACATCTGTTGTTGGAGGGGGATACGTTCTTCTAGTTTCCAGAAAAGTTTGCCCTAATCTTTTTTTATATGTAGTATCAACATTATCCATGGATTTTTTTTTTTTTTTTCATTTAGGAACTGAAACTCAAAATCAGGATTAGCTATGGTAGTATTATATCCACTAAAAATAACCTGACAAACATAAAACTCCTAGCTTTAGTGTTCTCGTGCTTTTTATTCACAAAATACAACTGACTACTGTTACCCTAATGTAATCATAAAGCAACAAACTCTTGCTAAAGAAGGTTGCTGGATAATTTTGTGTGTGTGTGTGTGTGTGTGTGGAGTTACTTGAGGTCTTATCGATGTCATTTGTTTAAAAGATGTCATGTTTCATCCTTTTTGTCTTTTGTGAGTTCTAATATTAAGAGCTGCATTGAATAGGTAAATTTCTTTACCTATTGAGGGATATCTTCATCGGTAAAATGAATGTATTGGGATAGCGTACTTCTTCAAAAAATTTTTTATTATGGAAAGTTTTGAATAAACACAAAAGTAGAAAGGATGGTATAATGAATTCCCAAGGACCCATCATTCAGCTTCAACAGATTAGGTGGCCTCTTAAGATACTTCCTGATTCTGTGATTCTGTGACCGTGGAAACTCTAACTACTCAGGTTTTGAGGATCTAGAATATTTGCTTTTAAAATAGTGTTGATACTATCAATATTCTAAAATAGTATAGTTGTTAAATGACAGTGCTGAGCATTTAATGGCAAGTCAAAATAACATACATCTCCTATTTAAGATTAATGGTTAAGAAATTAGGCTATAAAAAAGAGGTCTGAAACCATATCGAGTGTTATCTTTCTTTCATTTGGAAGCTTATTTCAAGATTGTAATAATAGCCAGCCTCCAGGAGGTCCCCAGTGATCACTGCCTATTGCTATTCATGCCCACATTATATCAGCGTTGTTATACGTGATCGATAGGATATGGCAGATGTGATGGTGTATGACTTCTGAGGCTAAGTCAGAAAAGACAATGCCACTTTTGCCTTGTTTTCTGGGATGACCCACATTGGGAGAAGCCAACTGCCATGTTGTGAGGACGTTCAAGCCTTCTATAGAGATTTATGTAGAAATGAGGCCTTCTGCTAACAGCCAGCAGTTTACCAGTTTATCAGCCATCTGAAAGAATGACCTTGGAAAGAGGGTCCTTTAGCCCTGGTAAGGTCTTCAGATGATGGCAGCTTTGGGTAACACACTGACGGTATACTCTTGAGAGAATGCAAGCCAGAACCACCTAGCTAGGGCACTTGTGAATTTGTAACTCAAAGGAACTGCATGAGTTATTCAGTGTTTACTCTTTGAAACTGCTAAATTTTGGAGTAATTTGCTATGCAACAGCAATATAAAAACCTTAAACTGCCTCAGGGTTGTTCTTATAAATACTAGTTATTGTTTTATAGATAGGTAGAAGTGCCAGTTAATAGAGTTCTGGTTGACAGAATGCTGTTTAAAGTCTGCACTTAACCATAGTGAATTACTGGCATCCTGGTCTTTTACACTTCAACTCCTCAGAATGAATCTTTTGTGGATGTTACCCTTAATTAAATGAGGACAGAAGACATGGCGTTTCTTCTTTCATTAGTTGCTAACCTGGAACTTAAACTCAGCCCTTCCTTTTGGTGATGGTATGTGTTAAAAGTTCAGCTGTCTTGGAATTTTGAAAGCAATCACGGTCTGGGGGTTGAGGACCAGGACATGTTTTAGCTGGTACTTGGGTAAACTTTGACATAGTATCATAATTTACCTTCAGGTTACTCCCAGCACACACACAGTCCTTCATGGTTTAGGCTTCATTGTCATACAGGCTTTTCTTCTGTTGCCTACTAACTAGGCTAAGTTTTAAGTGCCCCCAATACAATATGGCCCAAATGATGTCCCAGTGACGTTGCCTCACGTAGCCATTCCNATGGTTTAGGCTTCATTGTCATACAGGCTTTTCTTCTGTTGCCTACTAACTAGGCTAAGTTTTAAGTGCCCCAATACAATATGGCCCAAATGATGTCCCAGTGACGTTGCCTCACGTAGCCATTCTTTATGAATTTGTACTTCAGGCTTCTGTGAGTATTGCTGGTATCCCTTCTAAGCATGGTTGTGGATTGTATATATCAATCTGTTTTTCTCATTGTTATATCACAAGTTTAATGAACTCTAAAACTTAGATATTGTCATAGGTAGACTAGATTCTATGTAAGTGCAATGTTTTGGTATATACCTGAAATGGTGTGGATCAGAGAACTGAGAAAAGACAATACCCTCACTTTTTACTTAATGAATCTGTCTTATCTATATAAATTACCATCCATAAAAATTTAAAAGGTGACTGAATCTTTACTATGTATAAGTCGGTGCTAGAACGTTGAAGAATAAACACTAAGAGGTGTTTTTGAGTCTTTAAGTTGGTGTGAATATTAGGTCCTTCTCATAAATGAGCCACCAGTCTCATGGTTTGGAGGGTAAGGTTTTAGTACTTTTGCTGCGTACTTTGTTAGGTAGGGTAATTAATAGGATTCTTGCCCCTGGGAATTTTTTCAGATCCATGGTTATCTTGGTATATGAAACAGTGATGCTGTTCACTGGCCTACACCAATATCATGCTCTCTGAGGATTGAAATTGATTTTTTTTCCCCCCAGTCCTTAGCTATTTGAACAACCCTCACCTGAGAGGACTTGGAACACCACAAAGCGGTCATTCAGAAATTAGTTTTTAGGACATCACAAATGAGTTGCATCCCAAGCCTCAGGAAAAAGTTAATGAAGTTACTAGTTCTCAATATTTTTACGTTTGAGCACAGGGTGCAACAAAGAACTACCTTTAGAACTGAGGATAAACAACACGGATCTGATTTTTTGGTTCTTTGTGAAATGTGTAGAAATAAAACCACTCCAAGTTGCCATTGAAAAGCATCTATGGGCAGACATGTATAAAGTCTGAGAGTTGTCTTAGATGTCTTTTGATAAGCATGTTTTTGTTTATTTGTTGGCTGATATGTCCCATCTTGTATGCTGTTTGATGTGCTTTGCACATTTGGCATTGCATTAATTTACCCCACAAAGTAAACATGGTGTTTAAACAAAACTAAAGTTTATAGATACACATTAATTGCCTTCTATGCTGTGATGAGGATGTCAGGGCTACGGAAATGAATAAAACAAGGTCCCTGCCCCGGAGGAAGTTGCATGTGCTTAATTTAAATTATTTTTTTTTATTTTTTATTTTTCAGAGTGTTTGGCTGCTTATTTATAGCTAGACTTTAAAATTTATTATGGTCAAGCTGCACTCAACACAAGATTGGGTTGAATTATGTTACCATAATTGACAGTTACCCTGGGTTCTACACTGTTAATGAATGCTAATGCTCTTTTGAAGGTCTCCTATATATGGCCTCAATAACCACAAAGGCTTTTCTGCCTACAGCAGATAAACTCTCAATAATGTCCCAGGAAGTTGTATTAGAAATTATGCCATTACCTATAGCTTTTTCCTTTTTTGCTAATAATGTCTCTTCAGGGCGTTCCCTATAGGGCAAATGTCTGTATCATACTTGGAAAATATATTTTTCCCTGCCAGAGTGGAAATGCATCTCATGAACTTTTAAACTTCCTGATGTTAGTGCTTGCTAATTGTAGTTTAAGAATTGAGGTGGGGTTTCTTTATTCATATGTTAGTGTCCCAGAAATGCCTGAATCTTCCCTGCCAGTTACCACTATCCCTGTGCAAGGACCCCAGGGAAGATCTATGCAGAGAACAGCAGCCAAATGGTAATCAGAATACCACTTTATTAATAGCTTGGGATGGTGCAGTTTGCCCTTGGTTCAGGGCTCTTTGGAAGATGGTGCTTTGGAATGCATACTTTAGTCTTGAGTCCAAATATGTAAATATATTTAGTCCTACTATGCTCTGGTCTACCCACAGTTTAGGAAGGGGAAGTCAAAAAGAGAAAGAGGGACCCTAATTTCAACTCAATAGCCATATAAAACTAGGAAGTCAAAAGAGCGAGAGGGAGTAGACCTTGGTTTTGTGCTTTATTTATTTATTTATTTATTTGGGGGAGAGGTGGAGAGGAAGAGGGAGAATCCTAAGCAGGCTCCACGCCCAGCACAGAGCTGGATGCGGGGCCCAATCTGACAACCCTGAGATCATGACCTGAGCCAAAATCAAGAGTCTGATGTTTAACCAGCTGAGCCACCCAGGTGCACTAAGGTTTTGTGTTCTTTAAAGCATAATTGCTCTGCTTGCTAATAATTAAAGTCCAGGTGCTGTTTTTGGATCTGACTTAATAGAAGAGCAATTCCTTCTTTGAAGGGTGTGGACAGAGGTGACTCTGGTGAGGTGGGAGAGAACAAACAAATAGGAGAGTACGGATAAGTTACAGTACAGGTCACAATCACTTATTCAAATCTAGGGGCAAGAAATATTTCAGAAGTAGACATTTTCATATTTTAGGAAGTCAGAGTGAGTATATGTGTGTGTATATGTTGTGTACACACACACACACACGGTACATTATGCAACAATCTGACTATGACCTGGGGCTACATCTCTTGGTTAAATAAATGACTATTTCTGTAAGAAAATCCATAAATAGAGTAAGTGGCAGTGGTAGATGTAGATAGAATAATGCCCCTCTCTCAAAATATCCGCATCCTAATCCCCAGAACATGTGAATATGACCCTTTTAATGGTGAAAGGGACTTTGCACTTAAAATTAAGGTTTAAGGGCTTCGAGGTGGGGATGTGATCCTGGGTTATTTGGGTGGGCCCAATCTAATCACACGGGTCCTTGAAAGCAGAGAACCTTTCCCAGCTGTTGTCAGAGGAGGAGATGTGATGAGAACTGGGTCAGAGAGGTGGGACTTGTCTTTGAAAATGGGGGAAGGGGACCGCGGGTGAAGAAAGACACTGTAGAGGCTGGAAAGGGCAAAGACACAGATTATCTCCTATAGCCTCTAGAAAGGAGTACAGTCCTCTTAATACATTGATTTTTAGCTCCATGGACCCTGGTTGGACTTCTGAACTCCAGAACTGTAGGACAGTACTTTTGTGTTGTTTTAAGCTGCTAAAACTGTGGTAATGTATTACAGCAGTGATAGAAAACTAATACAGTGAGATAAACACTATGTAACCTTATTTTACTTTAGGTTGGCTTACAAAAAACTTTTTGATTTTCAGAACACAAGCAGGGAGGAGCGGCTGAGGGAGAGCCCAATATGGGGCTCGATCCCTGGACCCTGGGATCATGACCTGAGCAGAAGACAGACATTTAACCCATGGAGCCACCCAGGCTTCCAATTTTCAGAGCTTTTAGATTATGAATTGTATTGTGGACCTGTGGAAGGAATCTGGAATCTTGATGTTTTCACAGGATGACTTCATGATATGTGAATTTTTAGTCATGGGAGGAGGAGCTTTTTAGAAGAAAGCCTTTTAATTGTTACCATCCGAATACTTGAGCCTTTGCTGATTTCTTGGTATTCATTTCCATTGTCTTTATGGATCTTACAATGGTCGATGATGGCTCTGGCCAATTTGACTACAATTTGACTAACCGTGGACCTTGGCTCACTGAAAGTCAGATGAAGGTAATGTAGGTGAAGGGACTCAAACTCCAGGGTATATGCAAATGCACATTGATCCTTGTTGATTGTATTTATTATTGAGCAGCTGCTCCTGTCCTTTTAGCGAGGTTGGGGGCGGGGAAGAAGTACTGCAGGGTGACTGCAGGGTGACGTGGTGAATGAGGCAGCCGTATTGTCACTTCCTTCTGGTCGCCAGAAATCCCTCTTCTCTAGCTCAAGTCTCGATCAGTGTGTAGCTCCAAGGGAGGTGGCATCTGGAATGAATGTCTCACCACAGAGAGACTGGCTATCCTTGGGCTCATCCATGTACCTCATTGTCAGCCATTTGCGTTTAATTACATTAAAATGTGAAGTGAGGAAGAAATCTCCATGTTCTGCTTCTTCTCATGGTGGAATCCAGGGCAAAGTCTCCATGTGGAAATTTTCTAGAAAATGTCCCACGAGGTATAAGGTGCACTTGAGAATACAGCAGTTTACACTAAAAATGCAGCGTTTGTTTTCTTGTGATGCCGTGCTTTTGTAGTAGATCCCATTATTATGAAATGATTGTAGTTGTCCAATTCATGTTGGAAGGTTATGCTTTCAATGAAATATTTCAGAATGATGACACTAGCTCTGATTCAAATTAAAATGCTAACTTTGAGCATGCCCCTTGCAATGTCCTTGATTTGTAGCTGAATCTTTAGGAACATCAATTGTCCTATTGATTCTTTTGATGTCCAAGTGCTGGGAGACTGAGTCTTACTCTGGTGTGTGTGTGTGTGTGTGTGTGTGTGTGTGTGTGTG
>NC_048232.1:50646061-50710540 GCF_002007445.2 Ailuropoda melanoleuca
ATAGAGTAAGTGGCAGTGGTAGATGTAGATAGAATAATGCCCCTCTCTCAAAATATCCGCATCCTAATCCCCAGAACATGTGAATATGACCCTTTTAATGGTGAAAGGGACTTTGCACTTAAAATTAAGGTTTAAGGGCTTCGAGGTGGGGATGTGATCCTGGGTTATTTGGGTGGGCCCAATCTAATCACACGGGTCCTTGAAAGCAGAGAACCTTTCCCAGCTGTTGTCAGAGGAGGAGATGTGATGAGAACTGGGTCAGAGAGGTGGGACTTGTCTTTGAAAATGGGGGAAGGGGACCGCGGGTGAAGAAAGACACTGTAGAGGCTGGAAAGGGCAAAGACACAGATTATCTCCTATAGCCTCTAGAAAGGAGTACAGTCCTCTTAATACATTGATTTTTAGCTCCATGGACCCTGGTTGGACTTCTGAACTCCAGAACTGTAGGACAGTACTTTTGTGTTGTTTTAAGCTGCTAAAACTGTGGTAATGTATTACAGCAGTGATAGAAAACTAATACAGTGAGATAAACACTATGTAACCTTATTTTACTTTAGGTTGGCTTACAAAAAACTTTTTGATTTTCAGAACACAAGCAGGGAGGAGCGGCTGAGGGAGAGCCCAATATGGGGCTCGATCCCTGGACCCTGGGATCATGACCTGAGCAGAAGACAGACATTTAACCCATGGAGCCACCCAGGCTTCCAATTTTCAGAGCTTTTAGATTATGAATTGTATTGTGGACCTGTGGAAGGAATCTGGAATCTTGATGTTTTCACAGGATGACTTCATGATATGTGAATTTTTAGTCATGGGAGGAGGAGCTTTTTAGAAGAAAGCCTTTTAATTGTTACCATCCGAATACTTGAGCCTTTGCTGATTTCTTGGTATTCATTTCCATTGTCTTTATGGATCTTACAATGGTCGATGATGGCTCTGGCCAATTTGACTACAATTTGACTAACCGTGGACCTTGGCTCACTGAAAGTCAGATGAAGGTAATGTAGGTGAAGGGACTCAAACTCCAGGGTATATGCAAATGCACATTGATCCTTGTTGATTGTATTTATTATTGAGCAGCTGCTCCTGTCCTTTTAGCGAGGTTGGGGGCGGGGAAGAAGTACTGCAGGGTGACTGCAGGGTGACGTGGTGAATGAGGCAGCCGTATTGTCACTTCCTTCTGGTCGCCAGAAATCCCTCTTCTCTAGCTCAAGTCTCGATCAGTGTGTAGCTCCAAGGGAGGTGGCATCTGGAATGAATGTCTCACCACAGAGAGACTGGCTATCCTTGGGCTCATCCATGTACCTCATTGTCAGCCATTTGCGTTTAATTACATTAAAATGTGAAGTGAGGAAGAAATCTCCATGTTCTGCTTCTTCTCATGGTGGAATCCAGGGCAAAGTCTCCATGTGGAAATTTTCTAGAAAATGTCCCACGAGGTATAAGGTGCACTTGAGAATACAGCAGTTTACACTAAAAATGCAGCGTTTGTTTTCTTGTGATGCCGTGCTTTTGTAGTAGATCCCATTATTATGAAATGATTGTAGTTGTCCAATTCATGTTGGAAGGTTATGCTTTCAATGAAATATTTCAGAATGATGACACTAGCTCTGATTCAAATTAAAATGCTAACTTTGAGCATGCCCCTTGCAATGTCCTTGATTTGTAGCTGAATCTTTAGGAACATCAATTGTCCTATTGATTCTTTTGATGTCCAAGTGCTGGGAGACTGAGTCTTACTCTGGTGTGTGTGTGTGTGTGTGTGTGTGTGTGTGTGTGTGTGTGTGTGGTTGTGTTACTGTTTTTCCTTCATTTTCTCACTTGACATCTTTCCTGTAATTGCTATGATATATAATCATAAATTTATTTCAACACTTATTGACTACTGAATTTTAATTCAAGTGTCTATTTAAAATAGTTTTAGAACCTAGAGAGTGCCTTATTCTTCACGCCACAATATATTGGGCTCTCTGGGCTATGTGCTAGGGATGTAGACTTTGTCCTTATTGAGTTTATGTCCTGCAGGTAAGGGAAGACTTGTGCATAGGGAAATTGTGGCAAGTTCTGTAGACAAGTACAAGTATCCTTGGAGGAGAACAGATAAAGGAGGGGAAGTCGTCTTCTGGCTGGGGAAAATGCAGAATGCATGATGGACAAAGTAGCTTTTGAACCGTGGAGGGTAGCCTTGAGACATGCAGAGATACAAGAATGGATATTCATAACTGGGAAATGGGATAGTAAAGTATTCAAGCAAAACTGAATCTGTTCCTTGGCATACAGGTCCCTGGGATTTGGCCCTGCATCCTCTTACATCTGGCCATCTTTACCTTATATTCCAGCTGTGTGGAGCTATTTGTAGTGTCCTCTAAGTGTCCTCTTTCCATTTTGGACCTGTGCTAACAGGTACAGTTGCTGTACAGTGAGATTTCTATAGGGAGGGTTTTTTTTTTTTTTTTAACTTGCTTTAAGATGTAGACATCACTCTCTGTAAATCACACCTCTGTAGTTGTTCAGTCCTGCCAGCTACGAAATCCAAGAATTCCAGTGCTTGTGGTAGGGGATGTTTATTATTCAACTCCACTAATGCCACTTACACATCTGTTACTTTGCTTATTGTTATTGTTTGCTTTTTTCAAGATTTAATTATTTATTTCAGAGCGAGAGCGAGCACGTGTGCTTGTGAGCAGGAGGGAGGGGCAGAGGGAGTGACTCTCAGGCCGGCTCCTCGCTGAGCACAGAAACGAATGCGGGTCCATCTCATGACCCTAAGATCATGACCTGAGTCCAAACCAAGAGTCAGAAGCTTAACCGACTGCACCACCCAGGTGCCCCTTCCTTTGCATATTCTTCAAGCACATCTATTGCCGAAAAGGCAAAGATGACAAAGTAGTTGCTCTTAAGGAGCTCATTGCTGGTGAGACACTGGAAAATAGTTTTAATATGAAACTTTCATAGTCAATCTAGATGTCTGAAGAAGAAGCATGGGAAAGCAGAAGTGGGAGTGACCATTCTGCCTGGTGGCTGGGCGTCAGGGAAGGATGCCCAGAGAGGAGATGCTTGAACTGAGTCATGAAAGATGAGTGGGAACTTACCAGATGGACATAATGGAGTAGGATGTTTCAGGATGTGACTCAGCAAGTGTAGAAAAACATAAGGGAACATGAAAGGTTTGGGAACAGTCAGTCCCCAGGAGCAAAAATGTGTGCATAGGTCAGGTGCAACCTGGAGAAGCTGGAAGGGAAGGCGGCCCAGAAAACGTATAATTCTAGATTACGGAGTTCGTACTTTATTTTTGAGGTAGCAGTGATCATTGAAGAATATTGAACAGGAATACCACATATATAAAATTGTATTTGAGAGGAGATATTAGAATTACAAGATCGTAGTATACAATTGTTTAATAGAGGCAATACCATGTAGAGAGCTGAGTCGTTACAACATATGTATGTGGACAAATGATTCAATTTCTTCAAATCTTAGTCTCTTCATCTGCAAGTGGGAATGATAATAGTACCTGTCTCAGAACTGATGGGACAATTAGGTGGGCTATTGTTGCTAAAGAACCCAACTATATAATAAGTACATAGGAATTAAATTACATTTATTATGAATTTTCATTTTATTAAGAATAGTGAATAGGTGTCCAACATGAAGCTGGTAATGTAGGAACTGGATGTTTCCTTAAAAATCAATTGCAGTGTGTATTATTTTAACTTTATAACAAAGGCCCAAACCCATAAGCTGAATTTTAAATATTTTCTGAAATCTGAGATTGTCTTGTTTACCTGCCTGAGGGAAGAGCATTAGAAAAGGAGATGTGGTATAAATTAAAAATGAATCTCTAATATGGCAAACAGTGTTTGGGACCCTGACTGGGATTAGTCAAATTTGGGTGAGGTTATTGAAATTCTGCCCCACAGTTAGCATTGTTGTGTCTCAGTATCAGCAAAGGTAGCATCATTACACTAGGTGATCTACAAAAAAGAGGGAATGTTTAAGGTTGAAAGAGTTTCCTCTGCTATGATTCAATTGGTCCAGGGCAATGTGAGCTGCAGCCTAGGGCACAGAATGGTATAAAGGTTGGTTATGGCTTCTGCTGGCCGTTTAAGGCTGAATAATTGTCAGTGACTTGTGGATAACCACAAAACTAGTTTGAATATTCACTCAAAAATCCCTCACATACCATTCTTAGATATTATGGGTCTGCAGATAATAACCACTTAAATGTAGTAAAAAATTTTCAGGAGAGAATAAGACACAGATTTAGTGGTTCTTTTCGTAAAAATGTACGTATTAGTGAGTACAAAATATTTCACAAAAACATTCTCATAATTTCAGTACTTATGCCTATCAATATGTATTATATATATCATTGGCCTTTCTGTTAGTAAAATATCAATATTTTTATAAGATAGACTGATACTTCATAGCATACAGTTTCATTAATTGTTAATTGTATTTTCTTTGCTATTTTAAAAAGTGTTTTGAATTATCTCCCTATTACTGTAGCAAGATTTTTAAGGTAATTACCATGATAATTTCTTTGGCTGAGAGTGGTTTGTTCTCACTGACTTTCCAATTGATGCTGAAATATTCTGTTTCTAAAGAGCAGGGCTTTTAAGTGTTTGTAACTTCTTATATAATCTGCCTAATATAGAGGTGAAGCCAGACCTTGGTCTTTTTTTTTTTTTTTTTTTTTTTTTTTTGAGCAGCTACTAAAGATTGAATGATGAATAATTGTTGCTATCTCAGTCATGTGAATCACCAGTACCAAAAAAGGCACAGTCTAGAGAAGTTTTTAATGTTAAGTTGGTGCCATTAATGAAAAAGAAGTGGGTGGTAAATTATAGATACAAGCCCTTGGAAATTAACCTCTAGCTCCCGTTATTAGTTTCATTTTTTGCTTAGAGCTACAGTTTAATTTTTTTGATAAAGCAGTTTATTGCCACCTAAAAGATATTTAAATTAGAAAAATGCTTCTTTTGTGTTGCTTACCCAAAAGGAGCAATTTACCAGTGGCCATGTTATGGTTGTTTTTCTCATTTGCATTCTGAACCCCCTCTTAGGGCTCTTGTTAGGAGCCTGTATAGATTTATTTGTAGAGGAGGACACATTGAATTGGACCTCAGGATTAAATGAATTCCATGAATTAGAAGGATGACCTTGTAGACAGAAAAAGATTTCATTATATGTCTTCCCTGCTTCCACTGTAATAGAATTTGTGTTGTATGCCTCATGTTCAAACCTTGTGTGTGTGTGTGTGTGTGTGTGTGTGTGTGTGTGTATGTTTGTGTATGTTACATCGAAAGAATAGATTGAAATTCAGCACTCAGGCAGTGGACAATTAATTGGCTGAGTTCTAATTGTGAGGATTGTAGTACTACATTTTATCTTCCCTCCTGTCATGCTCACCAAATAAATCTATTTACATTTCAGCCTCCAAACATCTTTGTTTGGGCATGATGGGAATACCATGTGGGCAAATGGTTTTATGGTTAGAATCTGAGTTACATGGATTTTTATTTCTTGTGTGTGTAGCCAAGTAGTGTAAAGCCTGGTATTTTGCTCAGGTATTAAAGCTTTGCAGGACTGAGAGAGGATAAAATAGAAGGGAACCGTCAGCATCTTTTTCTAGTAGAAACACAGTTCACCGCTGTATGCTGGAAGGGGAGGCTTAGGAAACTTGAAATGATCAAAGCGAAGGGCAGCTTCTAACAGCTTACTGCTAATTGATTAAGTTTAGGTATAAGGGGGTGCAGTTGCATACTATTGCAACTAACTGGTTGTTGTTGTTGTTGTTAAGTTTATCTGACTTTTAAACCAGAGTCATTTGCTGTCATTCATACTGGTTTTAGTCTTTATGAGGGCCTGATTGATTTGACCAAGGACTGAGTCTTCATGATAGCTGGCTCTGACAATGGGGGGTAAATTAAAATTGCCTATGGCTAGGGTCCGACCATCTCTGAGAGGAAATAGAAGAGTCCCTAAGGCCTGGTGACTCAAAGTGCTCAAATTCTATTTTCTCCACCAGTTAAAAAACAATTTTAAAAATGATAGCCTTTAAAGTATATGAGATACAATAAATCATTTCCTCTTTTTACAAATTGGTTTAGAAAAAATCTCTAGGAAGACTATAAAAAAAGTATTTTACTGTTCCCATGGCAGTGTAATGTTAATAAGAAATAACTAGTTGGTATTTGTTGCATTGCTGTATTTATATAGTTAGTTTGCTTTTTTCTGAAGCATTTTGATGTTTGATAGTTTCAAGTTTGGAAGGTAGATAGTATTTTGTCCCCAATCTATAGGTAACTAAACTGAGGCTTGGAATGAGGTTCAGCGGTTTATTTGAATTCACAAAATAGTGATTAGTGGTAGAGTAGCATTAGAACCCAGTTTCACTAATGTTTAGACTTATGAATTCACGTCTATGATTAAGAAAGAGGGCAGGGATTCTATTACTAATTATTTTTGGGACATTCCCAACAATGATCAGTCTTTATAGTTATGCCTCTGCAGCATTGAGGGAAAGCATACATATTTTAAAGTCAGTAATGGCAGTTGAAGGAGGAAAAAAAAAGAAAAGCCTGATCTGCTTGTTTTACTAGGCACGAGTGGAAGGAACTATTCTTTAAGACACCTCTGCTCGTGTTCTGGGGTCAGCGTGTCTTATTTGTGATATAGGCTTCTGCAAAGCCGGTAGTTTTGTCAGTGAATAGTGAATTATAGTTACACAATGCAGTCTCTTTCTTCTATACATCATACATCGATCAAGTTTGATAATTTTTGTTGCTATTCTCACTGAAAATGATCGCTGTGGATACTTTGCTCATTTTTTCCCAGGAGTATATGATTTAAAGTATTATCATGTTCTTTTCATTCTCGAAAGGGACTAATAAAACCTGCCTGTGGGATGAATAAATACATTATTATAGGTGTTGAAATTGTTTAAATAGGAAATGTTTATCCTTTCCTTGAGTAAAGCTATATTATCCTCAATCATAAACATTGTCAATTAGAGGGTTTGAATGTGTCCTTCAGCCAACTCAAGATCACTTTGTATAGCTAGGGTCCAGTCAAATTCCGCTTTTAATCATCTAATTAGATAAAGGAGATCAAGTTTTCCTGCTAAACAAATAACTGCGGAGGAATAATTCTCTAAGTGTACAGTCCTGAGTGCCTCCCCCAGCAGCAAAGTGGTTCTTTCAGGAAACAATGCTCACGAGGTTAAAGTTGTATATGCCTTAAGTTTTGGAATAGTTAATCGTTACTTCAGAAGGAATATTGGAACATTTTATTGTATTTAGGAAGGAAAATTAGTTTGGTATTCTGCTCCCCTCACCTACCATCCCTGCCATTAAATTCTTGAATCTCTATGTTTCCCTTTCTATAGTAACCTTTCTTTCCTCCAAGTTGTCCAGGTGCCCTGAGGCTCAGGAGTCCAAGAACACAGCCTTTTCCTTGGGGACAACATCATTTTGACTGTCATAGGGACAATTTCCTGGATCTTACAGAAAACAGTTTTCAACTTCCTGTGGTTCTTTTTTTAAAAGCCATTTGCTTGTATATGGCTTTAGATATTTCGAATAAACCTTATATAGTTTTACAAAGTTAGTCATATGTATGCTCACCTCATTGAGGTCCAGTGAGGCTAAGAGATTTGCGCAAGCAGGTTTGTGTTGTAGTGGAGATAGGAATGCATGTCTGTTCCTGGATCTTTGCATTTAAACAAGGAAATTGAAAGGTAGTATGATTGCCAAGGTGAAATAACCTATTTATCTTCCTTGTTATAGTGCAGTCTCCTTTACAATAGGAAGTCCTATCTCAGCTAGGCATCTATTACCCTGACCACATGCAATAAATATTTCCGAAAGCTCGAAGACTTGAGAAAATAACCTGTTGTTCCAATGCAGGGACTATTGGAAAATATGCTATAGCCTTTCCCATTACCATTCCATTGCTTATTGCCTACTTCAACTATTTAGTTGTTCTTCTGTCACCAGTAAGATTTCACGTGAGCATTAGGAAAAGAGTAGAGATTGACAAGATTTTTTCACGTCAACATGTTAGAATGTTGCCAGGAATCTGGGAGCGTACGATAATTGGGAATGTATTAATAAGGGGCTTGTCTTAATCCGTATTTTCTCTCTGCATTTGCATTTTCTAGGCAGGCCTCTGGATATGAAGGCAGCATGGCTATGCGGAGGTGATACGGCTTGCTCAGCATTTGCTAACCAGTGCTGACCATTAGGCAGTGCCTAATTTCATCCTGAGTGTGTTTCAGAAATCTCTTCTTCTCCTAGCTAGCAAGAAGTCCTGTTGGGATGTTAATGGTCCAAATGGAACTTGGTCCTGAGGATTGGGCGTGTAAACAGCCCTTTTCAGGGAAGCACAAAATAAGGGATGCTCTATATACAGATGAGGTCACATTATGAAAGGCAAGACTTGTGGCACATCAGGGGTATCCACTATAAAGAGTGGTCCCAAACCACCTGCAGAAACATTTATCAACTTGCAGTACTCCCACAGATGGAAGGAGACTGCAAATACGTGCCTTAACGTTCATGGGAACAAATAGGAAACTGCTCTGAAATCTCACATTTCATCCTAAAAATGAACGCAGATTTTACATTCCACTTCATAATGTGTTGTTACTTGCATTTCTCAAAAATACATAAAATTGAAAATTTAGAAATAAGGACCGTTTATACTAGAATTCTCCTATCCTTTGGTGGATATCTCTGGGTCATGTTCAGACAGTTTTCATACTTCAATTTAAGTCCTAACTATACTGAAAAAAAAAAAAAAAACCAACCCAACAGTCTGACATGACTTTTTGAAAGCACCATACAAGTAAACTCTACAGTCTTTGATTAATAGCCAAGGCAAAGAATCTGTGTGGTGTAGAATAAGGAAAAATGTCCAGTGATCATTTAAATTCTTTCTGTGATTGTTACTAGGGTATAATGGAATTCTTTCCCCTGTTGGAACAAATAAAAACAAAAAGTAAATAAAACGTTATTTATTTGATAAGAGACTAGTACCGTATAGGAGGAAGAATCTTATGAGAGATGCTCCGATACTGGCTGAACCACATGCAAATGCGGGGTCTCAGGCACATCTATAATCTTTCTCATACGGGTGACTGTATAATTTACTGTCCCTTTGTGGGGGTGCTTTTCAAAATTACAGTGGGTCATCAGGCATCAGCCTGGACCGTCTCTTCAGTTTTTTTGTTTGTTGGTGAAATGAGATGATTGGATTAGGTTAAATGTTTTTAAGCATTTTTTCCTTCAAGAAGCCCAAATGTAAAACAAAGAAAAGGCAATTTTATTTTATTTATTTATTTATTTTTAAAGATTTTATTTGTTTATTCGACAGAGATAGAGACAGCCAACAAGAGAGGGAACATAAGCAGGGGGAGTGGGAGAGGAAGAAGCAGGCTCATAGCGGAGGAGCCTGATGTGGGGCTCAATCCCAGAACGCTGGGATCATGCCCTGAGCCGAAGGCAGATGCTTAACCGCTGTGCCACCCAGGCGCCCCAGAAAAGGCAATTTTAAACTGAAGCATTCCAGTTCCCCACCCTCCCTCCCATGCATGCACCCCCCCCCCCAATGATCCTGAGGGATCCCTGGAGCAGTTTGAAAGCTCTGACTTTCAGTCACTCGTGATTCCACCCATCCTTTGCCCTTAGCTGGATTCCTGTGCCTTAGGCAAATGTGAATTCTAAGTGTTAGGCCAGTGCAAATCCTAGCAGGAGAAAAAGGATATAATCTCACCTAAGGCCATGGGGTTCATCTCTTTGTGCTTCCCCTTAACTCCTTTTGGCCTTTCTCAGTGGTAGGAGCTTGGGCAAATTTGTTTTCTTCTAACCTTTTTATTGTTTGCTTGAAGGACCTGAACCTTTAAAACGTACTTTTAGGAGTGAGTGGAGACCTAGATAAAGCCTCTAAAAACAAATAGTAAGTGAGAAATTCTTCCGTGTGCCTATGAAAGTGATTAGGGTGTTCCCTGACCTTCCATAGGCATGCAGAAGAACATCCCAGTGCCGAGACCCTAGGTCATACACAGTGTAAACAGAAGGCTATTTTCGGGGAAGTATATGAAGGTACACGAGAAAGTAATAACTTTGACTTGCCTACTGATTTCCCCAGTGCAACTAATCAGTTAATTCCATCATTTGTTCTCCGTCTCCTTGTTTCTCTGCTGTATTCTCTTTCCTTCCCAGTCTCTTTATTGCAGACGTCCCATCCATCTTCCTGCACATGATTTGGAGTGTTGTGCCTAAGATCACCCTAATCGCTATTTCTCGACAGTTCTCTCAATTAAAGCTGCCTCTCCTCTAGGCCTGTAACATCCAGGCAGCAGGAATCCAAGGTCTTTGCAGAGGGAGGGGGATGAAGTCAACCCCCCTCTCCCCTGCCATGTCGCTGATGTGCTAGCAGACATGCTGCCAAGAGCGAATGTAGTACTCCATTCACTCGGGACTTTAGCTGTAACAAAAGGGAGGAGACACCAGCTTCTGATCACTCCTGTATTTGTTTTCTCTCATTATTGGCTGGGGCAGGCTCTTGCATTTTTGTGTCTCATTCCTTCTCAGTGGTCATTGGGAGGCTTCTTCTCATGGACGCCATTAGATTTGTGGGCTCAGTGGTCTGAGACCTGACCTGAGGCAAGGAGACTTTTTTTTTTTTTGGTTATTTCTTTTTAATGCACTATTTTTTTTTCCTGCTTTAAGTTACAAGACTGCCTTGGGCTAATGATATTCCTGTCTAGGTTTGCTCATCTTTGGAATTCAGCTGCTTCTTGGTTGATGGTACTTCCCTTTCTGGTTCATTTAGTTGTCTGGACTATTTCAGGTGCAATTATCTGAGAATGAATGGCTAGAGGATGATATCTATCTCTAACTGTTTGATATGTGGTAGGAGGTATCCAGGTTGCTACAGGTAACAGACGTGAGCTGCAGTGGAAAACTACATGACTATGGTTTCTCCGAGAGGCATGAGGTCTCCCTAGTCATTGGCGTCTCTCCAAAGTAATTCAACAATTTGAATAATTCATCATCTATTCAGTGCCTACTATGTGCCATGCTTTTTTCACTTGCTTTCCCATTTAATATATTGATAAGGTGGTTATTAGTATCCTATTGCTGCTGTAACAAACTGCCACCAATATCTTAGCTTAAAACAACTAAAATAAAGTCGATATAGTTATAAATTAAAAGGGCCACAAATTTCTTAGAGAGGTCAGAAGTCCTCAAATCAAGGTGTCGGCAGGGCTGTGTTCCTCCTGGACGTTCGAAGGGAAAGACTGTTTCCTTGCCTTTCCCATCTTCTGGAGGCTGTCCACGTGCTGTGGCTCATGGCCCCTCCTCCATCTTCCAAGCCAGCAGTGGGTCATCTCTGAATCTCTCCTTTGATCTCTGCATTTGTCCTCACATCTTTTTCTCTCATTCTGATTCTCCTTCCCCCTCTTTTCCTTGTGATGACTTTGTGTCCACCTGGATAATCTTCCAGTCTCAGGATCTTTTATGTAATCCCGTCTGCAAAGTCCCTTTGATGTGTAAATGAACATATCCATAGGTTCCAGGGAAGAGGATGTGGCCGTTGTGGGGAGCCCATTATGATGTCTCTCAGTAGGTAGTAATGGCTCCTACCACCAGACCCATAGCAGTAGTTTACATGTATGAAGCTCCTGCTCTGTTCCAGTTAATCTTCACCATAACTGGAGGAGGTTGGTATTTTACGGGAAGGCGCTGAGGCTTGGGGAGGTTGAGTAACTTGTCTAGAGTCCTGCAGCCAGTTGGCTGTAGGCAAAGGATTGCAGTCCAGGCTATGTGATGCCAGTGTTCATACTCTTAACCACTACCCGGTTCTACATTTATTACATGTTCAGTACAGACAGGCCTGAGCCTCTGGCTCACATGGGTAGTTAGTAAACAGGGTCAAGATTCAAACTGAGTCTCTTGGATGCCAGAGCCTCCGTCTGCAATGCTGTTCTGCACGTGCTGATATCAGACCCTGGTTCTATGGAGATTTTTGCCTTCAGCTGTGGTTTCCATGAACTTTGTTGTGTTTGTTTGTTTGGTTTTTCCTTTCTGGGTAATGCTTGTTTCTCGGTGAAGTCAGGTGGAGAATGTTGTCCCTTAGGTGATGATGTCGTGGTGTTGACAGTTAATGGGCGATGGCCTTTGGCCCAGTGCAGTCGAGCTACCCTGGTTTGGGGCTGCTGCTCTGCTCTCTTCAAGTGGAGTTCTCAGCTTGCCTTATTGTAGGTTGAGGTGACCACTGCTGCCTCATTTGAAGCAGAGAC
This sequence comes from Ailuropoda melanoleuca, assembly GCF_002007445.2. NCBI lineage: Eukaryota > Metazoa > Chordata > Mammalia > Carnivora > Ursidae > Ailuropoda > Ailuropoda melanoleuca. The sequence continues at coordinate 50,658,372 of NC_048232.1, forward strand.
CCTGACTTACGTTGAATTTTAAACACAGTCTCTGCAATGGAAAGCTAATGTTTTATGGAACCAGCCACAGTTTAGTTACCATAACAACTTGGTAATACTCATTCTGCCTTGGCTTCCTGCCTCTGAGTGTGATGTACTGCAGTCATTCTGGGCAGCTGAAATGGGCTCTCACCTTATTCCTGTCAGGCATATTGATAAACAGCTCTGTTTCATGACACATTTCAAAGTCATCTCCCCCCCTTTTTTTATGTTGTTGACCTTCTCTTAAGCTGCAGGTTGTATAAAGACAAGCTACTGGAGTAACACCATGATTGGGCTGCTTTTCAGCTCCTGAGCTATTTTATCATGAAATCATATGTCTGTAAGAGGGGTAAGGAGAGATATAAGTAGATGGTGGAGTCCATATTCTTGGAGCAGACTCATGGTATCATAGTGCTATATTTATGTCATCTGCCAAAAAGAAAAAAAAATAGCTTGAAATAATGTTAAATTTAATCTCATTCTTTAGGCAGTAAATTTGACATATTCTGGAAAAGGTATGGGCAATATGGTCAAAAAGAGGATTCATTTTTTTCATTAAAGAATTTTATATGCACTAAACCATTAGTGTCTAGTATTGCCTTGATGATCAGTAACCTATAGCAGAATTTAAATTTTGCATAGGGGAAATTTTGTATAGATGGGCTAGTGGGAATTTGAGGGGATGCAGACGTAAGGATTTTGTTCTGTATTCTAGTAGGTAGGAGAGTGCTGTTTCAGGGAGGATTAACAGGTATTCCTTAGGGAGGTGGGGAGCAAAAGGCAGGGTAATGAGGCATTCTTTATTCCTCTCTGGGAGATACAGAATCTATATTCACATTCCAAGGCTCTGAAAAGTCCAGCAGCTGAGAAACCTATTTAATTAACTCTTTTATTCAGCCATGGGGGCTGTGGGGACCCCCTTTCCAACAGAACATCTGTGTATATCTTCTAGAACACTGGGAAATGGTGCTTTAGAGCAATAAGGATAAAAAGGAAACTGAAGCCAGGATTTCACCTTCTGTTCCTAACCATTTCTGTAGTGATTCAGCTATGGGACAGACTCAATACTTTTATCCTTCATTATGAGCTGATGTGTTGTCTGCTTCCCTCCCCAAATGTTTAAAATGGCTTTTCTTGTGGTTTGTGCCTTCCAGGATTCCATATATGCATTGATTTTGAGCAATTTTTACAACATTCTGTTCAGCTTTTCTTTCTCTAAATATGTGAGTTCATTGCTAAGGAAGGTTATGAAGTCTCCTTTGGAGAATTCTAAGGAAAAGTACTGACCATTTTTATGGGATGGCTATGGTTCAGTTTTCTAAGAAACAGGTAATACATATGCTGAAATCTGTATTTTTGTCCTAATTATTTCATTTAAAAACATGGAAGTCTAGTGCTTAATAATAAAATTCTAAGCTCTCCGTACATTGGAGAGAATCTTTGAATAGGTTAATACCTCTCTTCTTCTAATGATGCAAAAAACTCTTGTCTAGAAACAGGAGTTATTCAGTATTACCAAGTAAGAAGACGGGCTATAGAAATTGGAACTTTGACTTCCTAGGAATGCATTTCCATGTTTTGTTGTTGGTAATTTTAAGCAACTGAACTAAGCAAAAATACTTAGCAAGGAGATACAAGACCCCTCTTGATGGCATCCCTTCCTTAAAGAGGCAAGGTGGAAAGATCTGTGTCCTCTTCCTTGTTAATTCTTTAACACGTTCACTGTTTAAGATAGCTTTTATTGAGGAATGGAATTTTTGTATGTGCCTATCCAGGGTCTTATCTGGTGTTAATTTTTTTTTTTCTTCCAATCCAAAAGAGTTGGAAGAAAGCATATTTGAGTAACTGGGTATGGAGGAACAAAGTTGTTGACTACTTACTGTTTACTTTGTAGATATTCTGAGATCCATTCCTGGCCCAGCTGGCTTGCTGGATATTTGACCACAATCCCATGAGTGCTAGTGGTCAGTGTATTGTATGTGATTTAGCAGAGTCAGTAGCTTTTCTAATTCAGAACAGCTTTTGTGTACTGTGTTGTCTACCCATGGTTCACATTATCCAAATAACAATGCCACACCATGATTGTGAGGCGATTGTTAATCTCTGTCTGATGAAGCTTCCCCATGTCCCATTTGTTAGAATTTAATGTGCCTCTTTATTTTTTGTTCCTTTAAAAAAATTTTTTTTTTCAGCCACAGCATTGTCTGGCATTTTTAGGTAATTGATTTTTGCATTTACATTTTGGTTAGAAAAATGGCTGTGGCTCTAAGCAAGGGGGTTGGATTTATCCAGCACTGTCTATGTTGTTAGCCAAGAGAATTGTATGCTAGAGTAACTTGGTAATAGAGCACCCAAATGTATACTTTCATTTAAATTTTTCAAGTAATTTCTCTTTTGGTAATACAAAATTAGAGCTTGGGGCAATCAACAGATAACAACCCAAAGTGTTAACCCAAGATGTTTTGAAACATTTAGGTATTATACACAGCTCAGGGAAAAAGCCACTCATGTGTGTGACTGCTGAAATGCTGACTTTGTTTATTTTCAATAAACATAATAACTAGTTTCGTATGAGTACATAATTTCTTGGAAGAAATTTGGAAGAGCTGGAGTAAAATGGAACATATATATTTACCCGTCAAAAGCATAGCATACTTCCTGATACAGTCACTCAATTTTTATTTTTAGGAGGTAAATCAGATAAAGACAGTGTGTTAAAAATCTTTCTTGGCTTCAGGAATGTGAGTAGTTTGCATATTTCTTTTAGGTGCTGTTAGCAGGGTTACTCATTTCCTGGCATATATGGTGAAAGTATGTCTTTATGACAATTAAAAGGAGAAGGAAAAGAGATCTAAGGATTGGGCTTTTTGAAAATTATCTCCCAAGGCAGGGTAGACAAAGAAAGAAATCATCTATGTTGCTTCAATGAAGCTATAAAAATAAGACCTGCTGTGGGCATGAATAGGATCAGAACCCAATGAGAGTCAGTTAGATACAATAAAGACAAGAAGAAATTTGTTACACTGTCGTTTCATATGCTTTATTTTTATTTTTTTTCAGTCCTCATTAGATACTGGGATAAAGCATCTAATGTATGTCATTAAATCTTTGTATGTATGTCACTGAATCTCTATGTCATTTAATCTTTGGTTAGTAGGAGTATGATTTAGCTTTTCCAGTCTGATTTTTTTTTTTTTTTTTTGGTCACTGATAGAATAATTGAGTTAATAAGAGCCATACCCTGGATTGTGGTGAAAGTCAGAGTTTAAAGGATGCCCTTTGGATGGGCATCCAGCCTCTCCTTTTCAACACCACACACTCTCCAAATGACTTCCATAGAATGGGCATGCACTCTGGGGGCATGAAGAAGAAATGCCTACTTTTTGATCGTCATTTCTTGATGGGTGGTGGCTGCTGGGGGGTGGGTGAGGGTCATAGAAGTTTTCAGAGGGCATGTTGGAGTTGAGTCTTGTAGGATTTGTAAGAGTTTTCAGGAGGCATGGAGGGGTGAGGCAGGATGGCATGTGTAGGGTGCTAAAATTGTGTTGGGAGTGCTAAATTGTTGGAGCTTAGAGCACATGGTTGGAAGGGGCAATAGTTTGAGTCTCCAGGGACAGACAGGGGCCATATAAAGCAGGGTCTCACATGCTGTGCTAAGGATTTAAAATCTCTGGTATTGGAGAGAGAGTGATAGGCTTGCCTTTTATAAAGATAAGTTGTGGGTAAGAGTCTGAAGAGGGCTGAGGCTTGAGGAGTTTAGTAATGACATAACCATTCAGCACTTTATTTTACAAATTTTATTTAGATTTGAGAATGAGAGAGAGCAAGAGAGCAAGGGAAAGAGGGAAAGGAAGAGTGCTCACGTGAGATCATGAGCCGGAGAGGGAGAGAAAATCTCAGACTTCATGTTGAACATGAAGCCCAACACGGGGCTGGATCTCAGGACTCTGAGATCATGACCTGAGCCAAAACCAAGAGTTTGGACGCTCAACCGACTGAGCCACTCAGGTGTCCCAGCACTTTATGTTAAAGGAGATGCGGGCATAGGTTAAGGTCCTGGCAGTGGAAATGGAAAGGGAGGAGGTGGCTAATGAGAAATTTAGGTGCTCTGATTCTCAAGATTTGGTAACATATTAGAAATGGGGAGTGAAAGATTATGGTGGGAATTAAATGAGATAATTCATTTTTTTAAAAGTGTTGAACACAGTACATGGTACCTGGCACGTAGTAGGAAATGGAAGTGAGAACTTGTAATTGACAACTTGTAATTTTATTGTTGTCAACATAGACAGTAAGAAACCTCTTGGAGATTCCTATTTGTAGTAACAGTAATTCAGGGCTTTTCCTCTATATAGCCCCGTCTTCAAACATACACCCTAGCAGATTACATATTCTGATTTTTTGCTTGTTGGGGAGACCATGGTCACTTTGTGTTTACTTTGCATGATGGCCTGACAATATTACTGAGATATTTTATAGTTGTTAACACTATCTTAATTTTTACATGTCCCTACCCAATGACCTGATGCATATTTGAAATTCAACTCAAATGTGAAACAGATCTGTTGACCTTTATGCTGTCAGTAAGAGAGAAAGGCCAATCCCCAACTCAGATTTGATTTGTCTAAGGTTTTATCCTACAAGTATTTCTTTCCCTTCATGTCTTTAGATATGTGTGTGTATATATATATACACACACATATGTATACATATATATATTTTTAATCTTTTTTTTTTTTAAGATTTTATTTATTTATTTGACAGCACAAATGGGAACAGCAGAGGGAGAGGGAGAAACAGGCTTCCCACTGAGCAAGGGGTCCAATGCGGGACTCAATCCCAGGACTCTGGGATCATGACCTGAGCTGAAGGCAGACACTTCACTGATTGAGCCATCCAGGCACCCTAGAGTTACATTTTCATCCTTGTTTCAAATACGTTACTTCCAGGTGAGTCAGGAGATCAGGTTATTCATACCTCTGTTGGTAGTACTGGCGAACTGTTCTTTGACAGGATATTTTAGGATAAAACTAATGCATTCTTCTACTAGGGCTGCCATAACAAAATACCACAGACTGGTTAGCTTACACAACAAAAACTTATTTCTCACAGTTCTGGAGGTGGGCAGTCCAGGCGAAGTCTAAGATCAGGGTATCCAGGGATTCTGTTCCTGGTGAAGACCCTCTTCCTTGCTTGTAGGCAGCTGCCTTTTCCCCGTGTCCTCACATGGAGGAGGGTGCTCTCTCTTTGCTGTTGTTTATAAAGCCACTAATCCCATCATGAGGGCCCCACCCTCATGACTTCATCTAACCTTAATTACCTTCCATAGGTCCTATTTCCAAATGTTGGGAGTTAAGGCTTCCACAGATAGATTTCGGGGGGACACAGTTCAGTTCATAGCAACTGGGGTTGACAAATGTGAATTTTAGGGTATTTGCAACTCTTATGTCCTGCTTACCTTCTACCTTTTTCCAGATATGTCTTGATGATGGTCTTAAGCTGGTTGTGTTGGTTGTTCCCGATATCTTCAGGAGGCCTTCATTAACCATTCATCAAATAGTTACAGAGCTAGGATGCAGAAGTCAATAAGATAATTTTGTCCTTAAAAGCTTTTAAAGCACAGCTATAGTTTCTTAACTAGAAGGGACAACAAGCACATGTGCAGATTGTTATGGGAGTAATGGTCTCTTAGGGGATGAGAGTCAGAGAAGGTACAAAATCAGAATATTGGCAAGAAGGTTACTCTCCCGAGATCCCTTTCAAGGCCAATATGGTACTTTATGTGCTGCTGAAATTGACATTGCATCATGCTGTAGTTGTGTCCTGTGATTAAGGTAATGATGGAGTGAGTCTTCACTACTAGCATACTAGCATGCATAATTTCCCTTCAGGTGTGGTCCTGAATTTAAAGAAGCCATGAATTTAATTACTTTAAGTTCGTATAATTTTACTTCAATGCTAAAACACGTTTTTCCACATTTTAAGATCTCTGAAATCAGGATGTATCTTATAATCAATGATGCATCTTAATTGGCACTTTTTTCTTTTCTTCCCTATAGTATTTATTTTATATTGTTTCTTATTTTCTTATTTTAACATTATAGTGCATTTTACAGTTGGCACAAAATATCCAATGAAATACAGTTGTAAAAGCTAGGCTAATATGTACCTGAATGAACTCTACTTACCATCTCATTTAATGCTCACAGTGACCCTATTATCATGTTTAATTTATAGAAGGTTTGGTGATATTAATTGCCGAAGGCATTTTTTTATTAGTTTAAATTATTTTCTCCATGAAATACATATTTTTTTCTTAGTAAGCAAGACCACAAATCTTTTAGTAATACTCCAAGACTGCATACTTTAAAGGAAACTATTGATGAGTTTTGCTCTGGATTTCATATGAATTTAAATTGCATAGTTCTTGGGGAAAAAAAATCTGTCTTATTGTATTTGCTGATGTTCCACATGCAGTATACTAATATTGTCCTTCAACTTATTAGAAGATGACAAGTTCTTTCAGGACAGCCGAAATGACACCCCTGGACTCTGGCTTCCTCCAATTCCAGTCTCAGTTCCATAGCTGGGACTCCTCAGCTCTTGTTCGCAGGATTATTTTCTTCCTAGTCACTGAGGGAAATCTCTTTCTTAGAGGGAATTTCAGAAGCCCAGGCAATTATCTTGATTGGCTTAGCATAAAATTAATCATGATACTGGTCCTGCTGTTTACAGTGGCTGTTTTCTGCTCACTGGGTTCTCTTGTGAACAGACTTTTTTTTTTTTTTTTAAGATTTTATTTATTTATTTGACAGAGATAGAGACTGCCAGCGAGAGAGAGAACACAAGCAGGGGGAGTGGGAGAGGAAGAAGCAGGCTCCTAGCGGAGAAGCCTGATGTGGTGCTCAATCCCAGAATGCTGGGATCACGCCCTGAGCCAAAGGCAGACGCTTAACAACTGCACCACCCAGGCACCCCTTCTTGTGAACAGACTTTAAAGTCAGTAGCTGGGTGAATTTTCTTATCATGCCAGGGCCTCTGCAATGGTTCTTTGCCCGATCTTACAGGATCCAGGCCCTGCTTGCCTGGATCCTCCCTGACTATGGCCTATGTCTCTTGCATCTAGACCTGCTGTCTAATGCTACATGCCGGGATCCACATTCTGCCTTTTTTGGGAAATTCCCTACTGAGCCCTGCTGGCATTACCTGGCCCTATTTGTGACGGATGGGGTCTGGGGCTCTGTTCTCTCATTCTCTGCCCTAGGTTCTCATTCAGGCCTCCGGGACCATACCTTGAGTACTACGTAGCTCTGTCTTAGTCTGTTACTCATGGCTTTCCAATATCTGCCTCTGACTTTTCTTTCTAACAGTTTGCACTACCCAGTACTATCAAACTTCCTTATGGTGGTTTTTACTATATTATGATTTTTGTGTTTGTAAATTTGTTTAAACTTGGCTAGTGTACTCTGAGCTCCTTGAACATGGGTCCATGTCTTTTATATATAAAAGATAAGATCCCTCCCCCCATAATAACTTGCATGTAGAAAGCGGAGTGAGTGAATGGTAGAGTTAATGTCTGCTAGGTGCCCAGTGCTTACCTGATGACTAAAAGCTTATAATAAACAGAAAAGCATTCATAGGAAATGGTCCCTGATCACACGATCTGTGCCTTATGGGGCCATGCATCTGGACTTTGGAATGATGCTCTTTAGCTTTTGAGTATTTGTTTATATATATTTTTGATCCATCTAGTGTATAATCTCTTAACTTTCCATAGAAGTCTTTTTTTTCCTACTTCTGAAATCATATTTTATGTATGATTTATACATGAAGTATATACATTGTATAGACTTTATAAATGAATGTTTAATATGGTTTAAGTTTTTCATGGTTCAAGTACTTTAGAACTGTTTAAATGTGTCACTAGAATATAAGCTTATGAGGGCAGTGGCTTTCTTGAGTTTATTTCTACATGCTCAGTTTCTGGAATAATGTCCAGGTACTCAATAAATATCGAATAGTAGGTGGTCCATAAATAGTGAATAAATGAATAATTATAACAGTCTCTACTCTCCTGGGGAGAGGAGGGAAAATCAGTATTTCAAAGTTCTTTAGATTTTGTATAGTGTTTACAATTCGATTCAGCTTTAACTTCCAAGTTGTATGAGTTTATAGACTCTTAGGTTTGGAAGGGAACTTAAAGCTATAGATAGTCTGGCTTCTCCACCATGGAAGAGCTAACAAGTGAGTGTCCTATATGTCCGTTAGTAGAATATTTAGTTCAGAAATTGTCACAGGAAGCGTATGACTGTGACACCAGTGAAGACGGACCAGTTCCTCAAGCACTTTCCCCCTACACCTCCAACTTAAAGGATTGTTTATGTGGGAACTACAGAAAATTACGTTGCATTAAAGTGATTTGTAATGTCTGCTGAAGGGGCACAAAAGTGGCTTGTTGCTGATTTGAGAGATCAGAAGCAGTTCTTCTGTTGTGTTTATTCTTTTTCTGTTCCGTCTTTTCTGCCAGTGGAAAATGGCCTCAGGATTAGGAGAAGGAAGGGATATGAAACATTTGAGCTGTGTTTGGTGCCATATTGAATGTTTACAGCATTTGCTTTGTTCATTTGCTTAGCCCTATTTTGATTAAAACCACATTTCTGTAAAAAAAGGAAATAAATACTAATAACTTTTGTAGCTGACCAGTTGTCATTGGCAGCAAGTAATAACTGGGTAGCTAATTAGTCTTTAGAGTGTTTCAGAATAGAGCATATCATTTTTTCTATTCTTCATTAATGATATTTCCAGTGATGAAACATAGTTTATCTGATCCAGAAAGACCTGAGGTGTGATGGAGTCATTCTTCTTAAGCTTAGATTTTCTCCATAACCTTCTGTTCAGCTGTTCTTTCTAGATTATCCTTCTACATTTACAAAGCTTTTTCTATCTTTAAGGCTAATTTTTCAAAATAAAAATTTCCCTTATTTTCATTTTCCTCTGTTTGCCTACCCATTGTTACTGGTTTGATATCTGGTGCTATCCAGAGCTTGTCTGATTCCGCTCACATACATCTCCCTTCTTGAGTTGTCAGCTTCTACAGACTAAATAACTACAGACCTTCAGCTACTTCTCACATTTTGTTGCTGGACTCCCTTACGATCTTATTATCTTTAGATTAGATACATCTCTTCTGTTACATGTGATTTAAAAAAAAATCATGGGCAACATGAGCATAGAGTAAATATATTCTTGGATATAATCATAGGGGCTACCTCTTGAAATAAGTGAAGTTTTGTGTATTGTGAAGTAAAAATTTCATCCTAACAAATGAAGCAAACATCCCTTTTCTTCAATTTGCGGTGTGTTTGAAAATGGTCCTCTGTATCTGCTATTGTGATCTTTACAACAATTCAACGATCATAGGTTTTCCCTCAAATATAAACATTTACAAACGGAAGGGACATAAACCTGAAATTGCATAGCTGAGACTTAATGCTGGAAAGATTGTTTAATAATGTATTTAGCATACATAAATGAGATTAAAAATGAGAAGCTATATCCCGTGCATTTGCTCCAGCCCAATTCTGTTCGTTAAAATGGAAAACGGCTCATTCTATTTTGGAGTGTTGCCATTATAAAAATAAATGTCAATATGTTTCGTACTTACAGACTTTTAACACTTGTCTGCAAAATGCCAGAGGATGACTACAGCAGTACTTCTGGTGTGGGCAGTGTATTCACAGAAGAATGACATCGATTACAAAAATGTAAGGTTGTCTTAGAGGAGTTTCCCCACCGTGATGTTTATTTAATTACACCAAATGCCTTCTTCATTGGTGAATTCTTAGAAGAAGGATAGGAACAGCCTAGGTGTGGAAGTATTTGGTGATTTTCTTTCTACCACTTGCTGTCATCTAGTTCCTATTCTCCTTTCATTTTCCCTCTGGCTTTTCTAACTCCCTCTTCAATCATTTTTCCCCCTGCCTTGCACTGAGCAGTGTGGGCATTACTTTGTCCCAATGGTGGCATAGGGATTTAATAAGATTGCTGACCTCTGGGCCAGAATGACTCTTGGCTGGCTGACAGTTGTTAACTCCTAGTGGGCTATGTAGGTAAGAAAAGTGAAGTGAGAGAATTCACAGGAGCTGCTGAAACAGAAGGTGTTGAAGACTGGGGACCTCTGTCAACACTTTTTTTTTTTTTTTTTTTGGCCTTTTTTCTTTTCTAGCACTGGGTCTGGATGGGTGGTGATCTAATTGGTTCAGAATTAAATAACAGGAAAGGATTGGTAGATTTGCCTTCCATGTTGCTTTTAATCACATGTCTTCACTATACTCAAGGTTTTACATGTGGTAAAATGGAACGAGAACAGGATAAAGAGGTGCTGAAAAAACCATTTGTATTTTCCTTGTTCTTAGAGAAAGCCTTCTGGTTATGGGTGTGGAGGCGGAGGTGTGTATTAGCGATGAGGATTGGGACCCAGAACGTAAGTTTGGACCACCAGGTTCTGGGAATGTTGGGGATGATGCCATAACTTTAAGGACATTAGCAGAGTGGAGACCTAGAAGAATATACTAGTTCACTGTTTGCACAAGTTAAGCCAGCTTTGCAAATTATGTATTTGCCTAACTTATTCCTGTTCACAGTAGAACTGCTATGAGGCATACCAAAATTTCTAACTTTGGGACTTCTTATTATCAAGTTTATGGAGATAGTTTTTTAATTTAATGAAATATTCTCTTCTGGATACTGATGTCTTGTGACTTTGAATATGAATTCTTTCTCTTGTGTATTTAATTCGACATTAAAAAAATACTAATCACAAACCAGTGTCTTATGAGGTACCTGTGAATTCTTTGTTGTGGGAACAGACAGATTAGAGCCAATTAAATTGCTTACTCTGCTTACTGATATGTAACACTTTTCTATAAGGAGCTGGGGCATAGTGGGTAGGTAGGTAGTTTTTTCTAATCTACTGAGTTTTTTTACCAAGTACAAAATCAGATAACTAAAGTAATCAATTTCCTACCCTTCCTCCTCCAAATACTTAGCTGGGATAATAGGATTTGAAATTTGAAAATACTTCCTTAAATGATTCTGCAAATATTTCTATTCCAATTATTAAAAATGAAAAGTGTTTTGTCTTATTTGATCTTCCACTCCATCCCATTCACCAATAAAACAAAATAAAACCTAGTATCAAGTAAGTCTTTGATTAAGTTAGCAATGATTTATGGGGAGCCCATTAACATACTGCACAGACAGGAATTGTAGAGATTTGGTGAATCGACAAAGCAGAAAATGGAAAGTACATTCCCATTCCTGAGTTTTGTGAGTCAGGAAGAACTCATCCCTGTCTGTGGTTATGCTTTTAATACCAGTCCTGCAAAAGAGAAACTGATTTTCATTTGTCTAATCTATTACGCTGTGAAAATACTGTGTGCATTTTCATCCTTAGAAAAGATTTCTGCAAACAGAGATCTAAAGAACTGAACGTAAGTAATTGTGGGGATTGTTTTATTTATCCCTAAAGGCAATATTCTTCCTGTTAGAGCAAGGAATTTAGATGGCAGAATCAATAACTTGGTTGCCGTGTGGGACTTGGGACTTGCTAATATACAAATTAATGTATGATGCTTATGAGCTTGATAAGCTTGAAAGGTCATATTCTCCCAGTACTTCATTGCCATGCAGTCAAATGAAAGAATAGATAGAAACAATGTAAGGGAATGAAACGATCTATATCATAATCTTTGAAGGATGTTAATTCACATATGTAGTGACGACAGCAGTTGTCTACGTATTAGCTAGGTGCTTGACAAACACTTTGACAAATCACTGGTTTCCATGTAATGTGTTTTCCTAAAGCAAAAGTCAGACAAAACCTGGTAGATTTTTTTTTTTTTAATAAGAACTCCTCATCCTTTGGCATGTATAACTTGAAAGCATTGGCAAATGGACACCCGACTATGAGATTCATTCCCTGAAATGCTCTTTTCAGGGTTCTGTGTGAAAGCGTTAACTGTGTCAATTAGTTGAGATGAATGACATAATTTATTGACCTGTGGTGATAACTTTCTAAGTACATTGAACATTTGGTGCTGCATAACTGAATGCCTCACTAATTGGTCAGACGCATGCCTGCTTTCGTAATCAATGTGCTCCTTGGGCTAGCCTCAGCAGGATTTATTGCCTCATTTTCTATTTCAGAAACTGCTTAACCATTCACTGGGTGGTGTTCCTGAAAATGACAGTCCCTAAGGATCAGAATCCATGTGTCAGAGGGCAGAGGTCTGTCTTTTTCATGGCTTTGGAATCACTCTTTCATATTCTAAAAGGAAGGCAAAGCTGGCTATTTGCATTTAAAGCACTGCTCTCCAAGGTTACATTCTGTTGAGTATATATTTCAGATAGTGGACATTTATCATAGTGTAGCTCTCAAATCTGAAATTGCTGCTGAAGGTATAGCCGAAAAGCCATCACAGTCTTGGGGAACAAGGTAATAAATCAGAAGCTGCCACATGATCACTATGGTAACCGTCAGGCCCTGTCACACTGCAAGTATTATTGAAGGGTAGGTACAATGTTGAGCTCATCAAGTGTTTGTGATCATAAACCTATTGACACTTTAGATTTGATATGACCACATTATTGTCTTTGTGAATGGAAAGGGACTGCTATCATATTTAAGGTAACATTTTATGACTCTAGACTTGAACTTGTTGCCAATGCCAATTGGCTTAATACAGTAGTAGCATGTAGTTTTTCTTTTTAAAGGTAAAACCTAGTTTTTCAACATTGTGAAACTGAGCATTTTTTTTTTCCAATGAGACATTCACGCTGAGCTGAACATACAGACCTATGTAATTATGTATCCACATCTATCCAAATCACTTAATTCTAACATTTTAACAATATTTAACACTGTTATTTGACAGTATATCATGATTTTCTAAAATATAAATGGGAGATCTCGAGATGATGCTTTCTGCCTCCATTTTTAAATATATGCACATAATTGTGTTTTGAAATTTAATAACATGACGTTTAGGTTTAGGTATGGGTAGCATCTTGATAACACTGTTGATGAATTTGTTGTGAAGCAATTAGAATATAAGGCCAAGATTCTGAAAGGTAATTACTTTTGTTTATAAGAGTGTGTTCTTGAAATTATAATGACAACTTTAAGTAAAAACATATGTTCTCTAAGAGCAGAGTTCATATATTCAGTATATTTTATATGAATGTAGGGAGTAGTAGTATTTTCAGTTATGCTTACCCATAACAGAAGGTGATTCCCCCAAACAGTTTTAACGTATAATTGTCTAGCATTTTATTAAAGAACATATATTTAGAACTAATCAGCAGGGGAGAAACACCCCCCATGTATTATTATAATAAAATTGTTAGTATTTTCCTAATTATTATTGCATTTGAACATCTTTCTTCCAACTGAACCGAAAGGGCATTTCTAAATGTTAAAGGCAGTAACTATGGTAATTCCCTTGTGAGAAAGACAAAAACTCATTAAGATCCTAATAAGGCAGTCGCTTCTACACATTCCTCAGATGGATTTGGATTTTCTTCTCCCTTGTTTTAAAACAGTGATCCAACATTAAATTAGTAAGCACCTATCCATCATGACATCTTGGAAACATCATATCCAGGCTCCCTACCCAGGGAGAGTACGTTGTAAGGTTTGCACTGAGCATAGTGCTTTGCTCTCTGTGTTGGAAGGTGGGAGGGAATGAAGCACAGAGGGGAGCAAGGAGAGAAGCCCTTGAGCATTTCCTATCTCCTTTCGTGCACAATGCATGAATTTTGGATCACGGTGTTCAGTGAGTAACAGAGGAGGAGGCACGGTGGATACTTGACAGTTTTCAAAGAAAAAGATTTTTCCCTGCCATTCTTCTTTTTATATGAAGGGCAGCCTACAGCAGGGGCCTGTTGCTGCTGAAATGTGGTGGAATGCGGTGATGGGGCTGGCGCAGTGGAGTCTGCCCTGGATCGTGAGTGCTGCAGTTTCATGTGAGATGTTGAGCCCCTGTCAGATACGGAACTGCGCCATTTATGGGCCAGGGTGGAAGTCGGAGCCTGGAGAGGAAAGACTTGGGGCCAGTCAGCTGGCTTCAGAAGCTCTGTCTGGAAGAGTGTTTATAAAGGCAGCAGTTATTGCTCCTTGTTATCTTCACTCAGGTCACTTTTCTTGGTCTCCGTGTCCATTATTATTACATTAGATTTTTCTTCAGAGGCACTTGCTCTAGCATTTTGATACATTTTGAAGAAATTCAGGAAAATTGCACACTGCAAAGGAAGAATATGAATTCTTGTTGCTGCCTTGCTGGGTGCTAGGTACCCTAGTAGGTATTTGCATACATGCTTTAATCCTGAGAGCCACCCTAAGAAGTGTTATAATTCCTATTTTACTGATAAGAGGACTGAGCCTAAGAAAGATTTAAATGTCTGGAAAGTGGCTGGGCTGGATTTTCAACACCATTTTCTCTGATGCCGGAGTCTGTGTTCCTTCTATTTTTTTCTGTCCTGTTCCATGACTGTTCAAGAAGGCATAACTTCTTCCGATTTCTTTTTTATATTCTTATTGTGACTGTGGCAAGAACACTTAATATGAAATAAACTGTCTTAACAAATTTTTAAGTATACAGTACAGCATTGTTACCTATAGGCACAGGGTCTGTATGCCAGATCTCTAGAACTGCTTCACCTTGTACAGCTGAAATTTGAGAACCATTGAATAGCAACTCCCCATTCCAGTCGCCCCCTAGTCCCTGGCAACCATCATTCTACTCTCTGCTTCAAAGAGTTGGACGACTTTGGATAACTCAGATAAGTAGAATTGACCTTCTGTGATTGGCTTATTTCACTCAGTATAATGTCTGCAGCTTTGTCCATGGTGTCCAGTGTCCTACTGTGTAGTTCATCCGTTCTTCGAATTACATGCAGACACTGTGACTAGTGCTGGAAAAATCTATCTAAATTCAGTCCTCTGTACCCTTAGCTTTAATGGAGTCAGATTGGGGTAAGAAAATCATGCCCTAGCAGTCATATTTGGTATTTTATTTCAGGCCTTATTTTGTACTAACTCTTTAATTTTGGGCAAACAGCTTTACTTTTTTTTTTTTTTTAAGATTTTATTTATTTATTCGACAGAGTTAGAGACAGCCAGCGAGAGAGGGAACACAAGCAGAGGGAGTGGGAGAGGAAGAAGCAGGCTCCTAGCAGAGGAGCCTGATGTGGGGCTCGATCCCATAACGCTGGGATCACGCCCTGAGCCGAAGGCAGACGCCTAACCGCTGTGCCACCCAGGTGCCCCCAGCTTTACCTTTTTGGACCAGATCCCTCTTTTGTAGTGCAGAGATGATAATGCCTACCTCACCACATTGTAGTGAGGATTGAATGAATTAATGGATGCCAGAGACCTGGTGGGGAGTGAGTACTGCTCATCCTCATTCTTACTTGCCAGCACTTCCAATTATAAAACAGCTTTAAGTGTCAGGTTAGGGTAAGCCAAAAAATTTTAGATGAAGGTCATTATTGATTTTCATGCAACCACACTGTATATAATATAGTCATTGATAGTGTAGGCGACATTCATACTAATGGTATTTTATTTATATCTTCCTATTAGAGATTAATTTCTGTCTTTACATATACATTTAAAACTGAGCTATTGTTTTGACCACTGGAGGCAACTATGGAAAAGAAAATGAGAAGCACTCTTCTGCCCAAATCTAAATCTGCAAAGGAGCCCTGAGGGTCTTTCACCATCAACCCTGGTGTCTGTGCAGAAGAGAACCCTGCGGAGAAACACAGAGCCTAATGCCCTAATCCCTAGCGTTTCTCCAGGAATCGGTTCTACCTTCCTGTCTGCTTCCCTCGATTTGCTTGCTTTTGTTTTCCTGTCACTCTTACTCTTCAGAGCAACATGTGAAGATTAATGCTTTGCACCTTCTGTTACAATAATGCAGTCTAAACCTTGCTACCGAGGAGCGGCCGTTGCTTTATTTCATCTGGTTTGTTACTGTTACGTTGGCCTTTGAAATGGTAGGCTCCCGATCTTGCCAGCCCAACACCTGGCAAAATTCAGGTAGTGCGTCAATAACGGCTCAACTCTCCCCTGGTAAGGAGAGAGGGAGGCAGGCAACCTACTGCTGAGGGCCACGCAGGAAGGTGTTGTGGTTACGGTGATGTCACTGACAGACTGAATAGCATTCTTTTGCATTAATGGCAAATATTTGATTAACTGAAAGATCCTTCTCATAATAAAGAGTTAGTTTTGTTTTTTAACAAAAAAATACATGAAAAATGTTTCAGTCTTTTCATAACTTGTACACAATGCTGTCAATAGTTTTTTTGCAAAAAATATTTAAAAGGCTTCAATTTTGTGATAACTCTTATTCATTGCTGTTGGTTGACTCTGTTTTGGTTTTTTTGTGTGTGCTTTTTATTTCAAAGGCTTATGGATGTATGTAGAAAGCAGATAAAATTCTGTAGGTGCTGTTATCTCAGGTAATGCTTAAAGTAGAATTGCCATGGTAAGGCATGTTTGGGTAGAAATTCTGACATTGACTTTTCCTCTGTCATCCCTATTCAGTTTTCAACAGGCAGGAGCTTGAAATTCTTGTTTCTGTTAGATGAAAACTCACCCTTTTTCTGAAATGTTTTATTTATCTTGGCTTTGCCTTTCCTGTGGTAAACAAATAAGCATTACTGTTTGCAGAGCCAGACTAAGATGAAAACAGGCCTTTGTATTTAGGCATCTTGATCCTAGTTATACTAATAACGTATATTTTGCTTCACTGCTTTCTAAGAAGTTGAAACAGAAATATACATAATTGATGAACCAGGGAATTGTGATTAAGTGCTTGGGGTGTGTGTGTGTGTGTGTGTGTGTGTGTGTGTGTGTGTGCGCGCGCATGCGCGTGCTTACTTATTGGTTTTCTTGTTCCAAATGTGATTGCTGCATTTTCTTGTAAGATTTGGGAGAACTGTATCTAAATGAAAGGCAATAGGAGATTTAGGATGTTAAAACGACCTTTTTTTGAAACTTATGTGATTTTAAAAAAAATTGTTTTAATGATTTTATTTATTGGAGGGAGGGGCAGGGGGAGAGAATATCTCAAGCTGACTCCCTGCTGGGCATGGAGCCCTTCATGGGGCTCGATCTCATGACCCTGATATCAGGACCTGAGCCAAAATCAAGAGTTGGATGCTTGGGGCGCCTGGGTGGCACAGCGGTTAGGCGTCTGCCTTCGGCTCACGGCGTGATCCCGGCTTTGTTGGATCGAGCCCCACATCAGGCTCTTCCACTATGAGCCTGCTTCTTCCTCTCCCACTCCCCCTGCTTGTGTTCCCTCTCTCGCTGGCTGTCTCTATCTCTGTCGAATAAATTTAAAAAAAAATCTTTAAAAAAAAAAAAAAAGAGTTGGATGCTTAACCGGCTAAACCACTCAGGTACCCCTGAAACTTGTATATGTTAAAAGTCACTTTTTTGATGTGTTGTTCTATGAATTTAGGACAAATTGCATCAACACAGTCAGGGTTCAGAATAATTTCTTTCCTTCCCCAAATTCCTTTATTCTGTCCCTTTGAAGTTCAACTCTCCTCCTGCTTCAAACCTCTGATAACTGCAGGTTTGTTTTTCCCTATAATTTTACCTTTTTCAGAATGTTGATATAAATGGACTCATATATAGTCTTTTAAATTTGAGCTTTTCTTCATTCAACATGATGCATTTGAGATTCATCTAAGCTGTTGCATTACTAGTTCCTTTTTTATTGTTCAGTGATATTCCATTGTATGGATGTACCATAGTTAGCTCACTCACTTATCATTTGAGGCATCTCAGATGTTTCCAGTTTTTTTATTTATTTATTTTTTTTGCAGTTATGAATGGGCAACTGTAAACATGTGGATATAAATTTGTATATAAATGTAACTATTTATCTCTCTTGAATAAATACCTGAGAGTGTGATTGTTGGATCATATAGTAAGTGCATATTTAACTATATAAGAAGTTGACAAACTTTTTTTGTTTTTGGTTTTCAAAGTGACCAACATTTTTAACTACTTCAACCAGCAAAGTATGAATTTCTCAGTTTCCCTCCTTGTTAGCGCTTGGTATTTTCTTTTTCCCTGTGGCCCCTCCCCCTGGCCCCTCCCTCTGACCCCTCCTTCCCCTCCTGTTTAGTTATTCCAATAGTTATATAATGGTATCTCATTATAATTTTAATTTGCATTTTGCTAATGACTCATGTTGAACATCTTTTCATGTGCTTGTTATCTGTATATCCTCAGTGAATTGTTTGTTCAAACCTTTTGCACACTTAAAAAAACAAGGTTGTTTTCTTACAAACTGCTACTCATATACCCTGGATATAAGTCCTCTGTTTTCTTATAAAAGTTTTATAATTTTATAAATTACATTTAAATCTGATCATCTATTCTCAGTTAATTTTTGTATAAGGTGTAGAGTATATGGCAAGGTTTTGCTGTTTTTATTTTGTGTATGGATGTTCAGTTGTTGCAGCACTAATTAATTATTGAAAAGACCCTTCTTTGAATTGCCTTTGCATCTTGATCAAAACTGATGGTGTTTGTGTGGTTTTACTTCTGGTACCTTTATGTTGTTCCAGTTTCATGTGTCTGTTTTTTGCAATACAGATACTCTCTTGATTACTCTATCTTTATAGAAAGTCTTAGAATCAGCTACTGTGAGTCCTCCGACTTTGTTTTCCAAAATTGTTTTTGCTATTTTGGTTCCTTTGTCTTCCCATAGAAATTTTAGAATCAGCTTGTTGATAGCTACAAAAAAATTCCTCCTAGGGGCGCCTGGGTGGCACAGCGGTTGAGCGTCTGCCTTCAGCTCAGGGCGTGATCCCGGCGTTATGGGATCGAGCCCCACGTCAGGCTCCTCAGCTATGAGCCTGCTTCTTCCTCTCCCACTCCCCCTGCTTGTGTTCCCTCTCTCGCTGGCTGTCTCTATCTCTGTCTAATAAATAAATAAAATCTTTAAAAAAAAAAAAATTCCTCCTGGCATTTTTATAGGAGTTATGTTGATTCTATAATGCAATTTCTATAGATAAATTTGGGATAATCTACATCTTAATAATATTGAATCTTTCAATCCATGAATATGATGTATCTCTTAAAAAACTACATCTTCTTTTCTTTCATCAGTGCTTTGTAATTTTTAGCATACAGATACTGCATATTTTGTTAAATTTTCATTCACCTAAATATTTTGGAGGGGATGCTATCATGGTACTTAAATTTTTTTTATTCCAGTTGCTCATTGTTACTTATAGCAATATTACTAATTTTTGCGTTTCTACCTTGTTTCTGGTGACCTTATTAAAACTCACTAATTTTAGAAGCTTCTTAGGATTTCTTGAGATTTTTTACATAGGCAATCATATTGTCTACAGATAGGAATAGTTTTATATCTTCCTTTCCAATCTGTATGCCTTTTCTTTTTTTCATCTTACTGGTGAAAGCATCCAGTCTCTTACGAAGATTGATGTTAGCTGTAGATTTTTTTGTGTGTGGATGCCCTTTGTTAGATTTAGAGAATTCCCTTTTATTCATATTATGCTACTAATATGATTTTTTTTCTTAATTGTGAGTGGGTGTTAAATTTCTTCAATTTTTTTCTGTATCCACTGATGTAATCCTATGATTTTTCTTTACTAGTCTGAGAATATGGTAAATTACATTTATATTTGCATGTTGAAGTAGATTTGTATTGTTGGAAGAAACCCTAATTAATTATGAAATAAAATATGTCCACACACACATATAATGTAATATTTTCTTGAGGATTTTTGCATCTGTATTCATGAAAAATATCTGTACTTTTCTTGCATGTCTTTGTCTGGTTTTAGTCTCTGTGTAATGTCAGACTCCTACAATGAGATGGGAGGTGTTCTTTCCTCTTCCAGGTTCTAAAAGAGATTTTGTGGAGCTGTTATGATTTCTTCCTGGAATATTTGGTAGAACTTCCCAGTGAAACCATCTGGGCCTGGAGTTTTCTTTGTTGGAATTATTGTGATTACGAATTGAATTTTAAAAGTAGTTGTAGGCCTCTTCAGGTTATCTTTTTCAGTTTGGTTGTTCGTGTCTTTCAAGGAATTGCCCATTTCATTTATGGTTTTATTTGAATTTATCTTATTTGAGGTTCACTGGGCTTAGTGAATCTGTAAATTAATGTATTTCACCAAATTTGGGAATTTTCTTCTAAATATTTTTTCCTGCACCATTATCATTCTTTTCTCCCTTCAGGAGTCCCATGACACAAATGTTTGTCTTTTTGATATTGTCCCACATGTCTCTCAGATTCTGTATGTTAAAAAAAAAAAATCCAATCTGAAGAACAGAGAGGACAGTTTCTATTGCTCTGTCTTCAAGTTCACTGACCATTTCCTTTTTCATCTCGAGTCCACTATTGAGACCATCCTCTAAATTTTTTATTTTCAGAATTTTAAATTTCAGGGTTTTTTTGTATGTATGTGTTTAACATTTTTTTTTTTTTTCTTGTTTGGCTTAGGTCAACATCAGGAGATAAAGAAGGAAAATGAAACTAGTAAATGGTTTTTTTAATCTCTGGGGAGACCTTGCTCTTTCAATTAAATTGAGTGTGTTCATATTTACCACAGTTATAATTGCCTCTTTAAAAAATCTTTATTAATTTTAAGATCAGGGTCATCTTGGGCTGGACCCCTATTGTTTGTTCTTTTCCTTGTGAGTTGGTTAGAATTTCCTGGTGTTTTATATGTTGAATAAGTTTGGATTATATCCTGGACGTTTGGAATATTACTTTATGAGACTCTGAGCCTTGTTAAAGTCCTCCTGAAATTGTTGACTTCTTTTGTTTCTTTGTTTTAGCAGGCAGTGAGCCCGTTTAGGTTTGTACCACTTCAATGGGTGTTTGCTTAATGTTTGTTCTGTTTTCCAAGCCTTTGCTGTGCTCTTTTGGGTCCATTTTGTACGTTCCCCACTCTGGGGTTCATTTGGGACTTGGGTGGTGGTTTTGATCATAGCTTAGTTCTCAAAACCTTTGTTAGGTTTCTTTGTGTCTGTGTCATGAAAATGAAGGTTGGGGTGGACCTGGGATTTGGATTGTTGACACACCCCATTAGAGGATCTCTTCTCCAGTCTTTCCTCATTGGATTTTCTCCAGTACTTTCTGACTCCTAGGACTCTGTTTTCCTGTTTCTTTGGCTAAAAAGGCTAGTGTTTCTCTTAGTTTAGCACTCTGTGCTATTGTGTAGTTCTGCCTATCTGGGCTGCCTTTGGGATTGAGCAATGGGGGCATGGGGTTGGGGAGTTTGGGGGAAGACAGGGACAGAAAGGGAAATGCTGATATCCTCACATTCTTTATATCACTTGGGTTCATTAGCTCCATTCTTTTGAATCAAGAGGTAGGTTTTCTTTCCAGATTTTAAATGCCTGTGTCACAGCTGTGGCAGTAGTGCAAGATTGTGACTGCAAGTGGTCTCTGAGCAGGACTGGGAAAGGAAAAAAGGAAGGATTCCCTGCACATTCTGCTGTTAACAGGGGTTCCTTTTCCAGTCCTCTGGAGAGAAAGAGAGAGGCTTTCTCTTGGAGTTCTCTGCTATCTATATCCACTGTGGATTTCAGGGACCCAGACCCAGCCTTGGGTCAAAGTAGGGTTATAGAAGATCTAGAAACCATATTGTACTGGTTGTTCCTTAACTTTTGACGTCTCTCCCTAAATCATCTGCTCTTGTTTATTTCTCAGAGTTTTTCAGTAGTTGTCCAGAGTTTTTAGTTATAATCATTGGCAGGGAGAGAGAAAATATAGTGGACGTGCTCTATCTTGGCACGTATCAGGAGCCCAAAATAATGGCTTTAAAATTAAATATTATTTTATTTGCCAATAATCAAATAACAAAATACAATAACAATGTGGAAAATCTGGGAAATACAAAATTATAATTAAATACCCATAATCCCACAGCTTAAAATCAAGTATTCCAACCTTTCTTTGTATATCCTATCTGCTCACTTTTTAATGTATAGGTAGCTGTTTTTTAGAGTTGACCGTATTATATACAATTTTGTTTCTTGCTTTTTTCATTTATTACAAAGGAAGCTTTTTAAATGTTATTAAAATGCTCGCAATGAGTTTATAATGATTTCATTGAATAAAGCCATTATAGTTTATTCAGTTTTCCCCTATTGTTAGACATTTGTTTTTAAAGTATTTGCTACCATAAAATTGCTGTGATTAACATCTTTGTGTGTAAATATTTCCCCAAATTGAGATTATTCTTTAAGCTATCTTTCTGGATGCATAATTACTAACTCAGAGGGTATGAATGTTTTTAAGGGATTTGTTACGTAATTATAAATTGTATAATACCATCATCTTACCAACAAACTATCCCACTGGTGTTAATGTAAGAGTGCCTGATTCCTGACAATTGAGGTTGCTTCACACATCTTCTAGAAGTACTTATCCTAAGCAGGGCTCTGTCCATTCCCTTGAATCTTACAGACTTAATCTGGACTCTGCTCACTACCCAGGATGCTCCTATTCTGAACCCTGCCTTGCTGTATCTCACAAGCTTTATCACACGTTCACCTGGTGCTATAACAACTTACCCAAGACTTGTACTATTGGAGACTGTCACTTGAGAAGCTCAACTGTGAGCACCTCACTTTCCTGTTTAAGACCTATTAGCTCTACGTTGCTTATGGGAAAAAGTCCAAGTTCCTAACGTGGCATAAAAGTCATTTTGCCATCAGCCTTTCTTATTTGTGATGCTCCATTTCTTATCATTCTTACCTCATAAGCTTAGTTTGAGCCATACTCAACCGCTCATTTATAGTATGTTCTATCTTGCCTTCAGATCTTTATTCATGTTCTTCCTTCCCATGTCCTGCCTCTTTCTTCTTTCCCCTACCCCTGCCACATAATTCCTGTCCTTCACAGACAGAAGCAGATACACACACTTGCAAGTTCCTATGTCTTGTATAATTTAGTTGATTTGTCACTTCTTCCTTCAGGACTTTTTTTCCCTGCACAAACCTCTATACCACTCCACTCACTACAGTAGTGTATGTATTTGTTTAAGCTGCATTCAAATTATTTGCCTATAGATTTTCCCCCTGTTCAGTAGATTATGAACTCTGCACACATGAGTCTTATATATATTATATATATATATAATATGTGTGTGTGTATATCTATAATATATTATGTATTATATAATCTCCACAACCCAACACAATGCCTGATGCATACTAGGACTTTAGGAAACACTGGTGAGTTGAATGAATGTGTATATGAATGAATGAATGAATGAATGAATACTTCTGAAATACCCTTCTGTTCATTTTTCATGTTTAGTGCTTTAGAGGAACATCTTATTTCTGTTGTTGTTTGTTTCCCAAGTATGAATATTTGTCACTGGTGATGGTGGTCAGTGACATGGGAACAGCCTTCTCAGCATTGTCACGTTATGAACAATAGTCATTGATGTACAAGGTTAAAATGGTCAGATTCTTGTGCAGTTATTTCTGGCTCTGGAATATGGCAGCAGTACACAAATCTTTGTATATTTTGGGTTAGCTGATGTTGTGTGGCATGGAGTAAATGCTTTTTTTGTTTTTCTCTTTTTTCTACCCCCCACCCCCGTTCTTTCAAGTTATGCATTTCAGGATGTATGTTTGAATTTATTTTACAATTGGTCAGTTATAGTATTATGAGAACCATTTGGTTTCACTCTTGTAAAAACAGGTTAAAAATGATAAAATGTGTAAGTGGTTATTTGGGGAAGGGCATTTGAAACCGTAAAATTGTTTATCTGTTAAAATATTGCTTAGGCTTTCTGGGGCGCCTGGATGGCTCAGTCGTTAAGCGTTTGCCTTCGGCTCAGGGCGTGATCCCGGTGTTGTGGGATCGAGCCCCACGTCAGGCTCTTCCGCTGGGAGCCTGCTTCTTCCTCTCCCACTCCCCCTGCTGTGTTCCCTCTCTCGCTGGCTCTCTCTGTCAAATAAATAAATAAAATCTTTAAAAAAAATATATATTGCTTAGGCTTTCTGCTTTTTTCTCTCCCCAAATTCACTAGGACACACCCAAAGTCAGTTAAATACAGGTTTTAATACTTTCTAAGTAGGTATTTGGTGTAGGTAAACAGTCCATAAAATCAAATGTAGGCAAATAAAAAGCAGAATATAAAGCAGAAATAAAGTGAAACCAGATCTCATTGGACTGTCCAGCTACATGCATTTCCTTTGCATCTTAACCTATTAATATGGACTATAAATTAAAAGTCAGAATTTGTCATTCCTCACTATTCATCTTTTTTTCCCTGGTATTGTTTTCCATTTTTCCTTATTAATAATTATCCTTCCACAAGCACCATCATGGAGCAAACATCTACCTTTTTATTCTCTCATTTCCTAAAATGTTTTGTGCTAGCTTGGAATTTCTTTTAGGTGTTCCTGAATTCTTTAGGAGTTGACTCCAGCTCATGTTATCTTTGGACCTCAGGATGAAGTTGCGTTTAGCATCCGCCAGCTGGTTTGGTCTGCATTCATTCATTCATTCATTCATTCAAAAAAGTTATTGAATGTCTGTTGAGTGTCAGGCATAGAGGATACAGGAGGACAAGGCAGTGTCTGCTGCTAGGGAGCTCCCAGGGGAAGCAGCCCAGTGAGGAAGTGACCAAGTCAACAGGCAATTGTAGGGATACCGTAATGTACAATGTACCAGGATAAGAGTGAATGGAAGGTTCTTTGAGTGCATCTGGAGTAACTTTGGTGGAACAGGAATAATTTCTTGGAGGCAGTGAGAACTAAATGTTGATGTTACTGAGTTATAATTTGGGATATAAAAAAATCCTTCTGTGCTTTTGGATAAGAGTGTTTAGCTCCTAGCACTGGATTTCCAAGTATGTCCTTATTACTCTGCACCTTACTACTCTACCAATCTGTCCTCTCTCTTTCTGGCATTGTATCTTTAACACCATGGTGCATCCAAAGAGCTCTTCTTGGAATCCATAACCAAATCCATAAGGCATATTTATGCAGGGCACCTAGCTTTACTCCTCCCTCCGTATTTTTAGGCCAAGTGGGACCAGTATTGCCATCAGTGTTTGCCAAGAGCAGTTGGATCAGGAATAGTGCAGGAGACAGGTTGTTAAGGTGAGGTTGTATGAGGCCCAGCTCACTGTTTGGCTATTGACAAGTTGTAGTTTAAATCACTCAGGGGCAAAAGAGGTAACTTTTGTCAGCAGTTTTGAATAAAGGAGAAAGTGTTGTCTCTAGGGAAATTACAAGTTAAAGCATGCTGTTTTTCATTTTGGAGCTGGTCCTGGTAGATATGTGTATTTTCTCTTCCTAGCTGAGTGAATGACACTCTGCAACACTCCAGCAAATTGGGGTGAGTCTCTTGGATCCATTCCCATGGTTATAGCTGAGTAAGTGCAGGTGCCATGTTGGCTACACGTGCATCATTGAGCCATACAAGTACAATAGGAATTTGCATCACAAAACAAAAAAGGGTTTGTTGGTCTTGTGTATCACTTCTAAAATAGATACTTAAGTATAATTTGGGGGGTGCATTTAAATAATTATAATCTGTTTATTTTTTGGTATAGTCAGTGGTAGTGTAGACTTTAGATCTGAATTGTTTGGGTTCACATTCTGGCTCCCTGGATCCTTGCTAAGTCAGTTGACCTCTCTGCCTCATTTGACTCGTGGGTAGGGGTAAGGGTAACAGTCATAATCACTTACTGTAAGAACTAAGTAAGTAAGTAAGTAAGTTAATATACATAAAGCACTTAAAATACATGGAGGAGTGTTCAAGTGCCACTTAAAAATTAACAAACACTGAATTCTATGGCATCAGAGGATGAGAGAAGGAATGAGGAGGGTTTTGTGATAAAGATCTGCATAGCCACTGAGGGTGGCTTTGTGGGAGGCATTCTATACATACGCTGAAAAACATTTGAGGCTGAGAGTGATTTCTTTATCCACTGCTGTCATTCAAGTTTTTCATTTACACCTTCTCTGCTCCATATCCAAGGAAGCATTTTTGATCCCTTTGAAATATCTCATTCCTTTATCACAGTTAGTCGTCATATAAATTAATTTAAATCACCCTTGAGTTTTTGTAGTCTCGTGGTAGCCTGTGGCAGCCTTTTTGAAAGAGTCTCATCTTGAACAGGCTTTGTAAAATACAGCTGGTTTCAGAGTCTTGGTTTGTTTGCACTCTCCTTCATGTTATTTATGTACTTCCTCTGTTATTTCTTTGGAGTGCCTTCTTCTTTTTGCATGAACTTACTATGTTTTGTGAATTGAGGTTCTCCCTTTTTATAATGTGGCTTTGTGATGCGTTTTGTCCTTTCATTTTTTCCTGTTTCATTTCTTTACCAATTGGAGGAAAATTTTTCCTTCAGTCATAAAGTCTTGAAGTAAATGTAATTCAGTTTTCACATTGCCTTATTTTTGGGTTCACATGTGAGCAGTGAATGAATCTCAGATTCAAGGACAATTGCTGCATTGACTGTGCTGTGCAGCTTTAAAATCATAAAGCATAATTTCCATATTTGGTAAAATATGACTGTATTCCTCATCTCTACAAAAGTTCTTTAACGTCATTAAGTTGGGCTCTTTACTGAGTGCTTTGTTATACGTGTGGGTTCCGAATCTACGATAAAACTTGTAATGTCCATGTGTCTCATTATATATGTTACCCAAACTAAAAGGAACTTTTTATTGTGTTTTATTTTAGTCTCCATTCAGGGAAGACCAAGAAATGTGCCCTTTGGTTGGCTTCAACATACATCCTATCGGAAGTTAGTAAGCTTTCCCCGTATTGTCCTTCCCATGGCATATATGGAAAATCTCACTTAAAAGCTAAAAGGATATTTAGTAAGGGAAAACATTATGGAGCAGCTGTTAGGAAAATTTTGGCAAGGGGTCGTTGTGCAGGCACAATACAGTCTCATTTTTTCTTTATATATGGAACTCAAAATTTATAAACCCATTTCTGTAATGTTTTCAGATACTTTCCCCCTACACATAAATACATTCTTCCATGTCTCCCTTGGTATGGCCTTTTTCTATCAAGTCCTCTTAATTTTATGTCTTTTTTATTGATCTGGCAGGTTTGAACACACTCAGCTTGTTTTGAATGATCTTGGTTCCTCTAGTTTTTTTTTTTTTTTTCTTTCTTGAGATTCTGTATAGATATTGTTGCTGAGTCGTGAGATATCAAATGGGTTGTTAAACTTGGAAGTGCTTTGTTTTGCTGTTTCATTTACCTCAGCAAACATTTATTAAGTGCCTGTGCAGTGCCAAGATACTTAAATACAAACGAACAGGTCTCTGCTTTTGATGTTCAAAGCAATGGTGGAGATAGCTGTCAAGGCAGAATTTCTGTATACAGAGGTAATTGTAATGATGGACACACACATGCAAGTGCTTTAAGAGCTCAGAGGAAGGTCACCTAAGTAGCTAGCCTGGCCAGCCAGGAGAGGCTTTTCTGGATAGGCTAAGTCTTAAGAGGAAGCAGAATTTAACTAGAAGAGGAGCAATGAGTCTCTGAGCCTAAGATGTAGGACAGAACTCTAGTCAATGGGCACAATTTTACATGGTTGTATAAAACAGGAGAGTGTATGTGGTCACTACAGGATAGAGTTAGCTCTGCTCTAATGTGACCTATGCATTCTTAAAAGTCACTGTTGCAAAACTGTACAATGAAAAAAACTTGCTTATGAGAAAAAAAAAGGGTCGGGACACAGCACTCAAAAACTTCATGTATCAGGGAAGAAAAAAAGGTAGGAATCTAATAAACATGACAGCACAGTTTTACACATGTCAAAAGGTTTGGAATTATTTGAATACTACAACTATGGCACACTGCATTGAAAAAGATCTGAAGTTTACCTTTGGAACTTGGCATCAGAAGGGCTGTAGCTTGTGAATGATTGTGAAGTGATGGCGAGAGGGTTAGCTGAAATGGGAGTGAAAATTGTAATACCAGATGTGTGGCTCGTAATACAGTAGCTGAGGGAACTGGTGGGTGTTGAAGTGTGTGCGTGTGCATGGTTTCTTATTTGTTTTGTTTTGTCTTCCTATGTGGCTTGGTTTTAATTGGGTGCCCTTCTCTTTGTTCACCTAGTCTTTCTCAAAGATGAAATTGCGCATAAGCACATGGAAAATTTGGTTATGCTGAATTGTTTGCTAATATAATCATCATGTTGGGACAAACTCGTGTTTCAAAGCAAGTGCTGTAGCAGAATTGACTGGCTTATATTGTCCTCTTGGAGGATAACAAGAGATGCCTGCAGTGGCCAGAGATGTAAGGTGTGGTTCCAGCATAGGGCTTCTATTTCTCTCTCCAGCATCTTTCTCATAGTTGCAGGGGAATAAGATTGTTATTGAACCTCTAGCAAGTTCATATGGTCTTTCAAGTTCATATGGACTTTACTGTTTTTCTGTCAGTTCTGTTCTCTTCAGTGTCCTCTTTGCACCCCACTGGGAATTTTCACTGTGGTCCTATTGTCTATTTCTGACCCTTGTCGCTCCTGAGAGTGACGCCCTGTGTTGTCAGTGGCCTGGTTTTTCCTCCGCCTTCCATCCTCTCCTGTGACTCCTTTCTACATGAGTGCAAGGGCTGCTGGGAATTCAGTCCTGTCCTACAGCTGTTACCCAGATTCTGCTTTCTCTTGAGTGACTACCTTGCTGTGGTTTGGTTTCTATGCAGATTGGTTGCTTGGATCTAATATGTTGCTGCTAGTACGTTGTCATGCTTTTTGAAAATTTACCTTCAGGTGCTCACTGCTTAAATCTATGCTTAGCATTAAAGTGGACCTGAGGGGAATCAGGGGTTCTTTTAGATCATTTACCTATGTAGGGAAACTAAAACCTTGCATATCTCTCAGTTGATGATCATTTAGTTGTAGTAAGTAGCTGCTAACCTTTCCTGAGTCTATAGCGTAAAGACAGGCACAGTGTCACATTAGTTTACCTGGATATTCTCATTTCATTCTCACAGTGGTCCTAGGAAGTTACTGCTAATCTCCATTTTACACATAAACTACTGAGATTCAGAAAGTTAAGTAACTCATCCAAGGTCACATAGATACTTTTTCAAGGTCATGTGGTAGAGTGTCTATAAGAACCTGGGTAGTTTAATCCAGACCCTACACTTTTAACCATCATTGGATAATTGACATCGTTTCTTTCAAACATTGTAGGCACCTTGAGCTTGTACTGGGAAGAAGGCATACCTCAGTGTGAAGGATCTTAATACTTGGATAGTTTTCAGATCAGATCTACAAGCAACTAAGTCTCTGCCCTCAGTTACATAGATCCATTATTCATCACTTTATATGTTGGATATTCATCAGAATATTTTGATAGTACTTGGATAGATGTAGGCTAAATTTTCCAACCACATTTTTGATAGTCTTTTTTTTTGTTGTTGCTCACTAAACTTGGTTTGTAATGGTAGCATGGGTTGTGAAGGTAGAAACAAGACATCTTTCCTATTATGGGTTATAGGGTCCTTCCATGTATCAAAGTGTAAAGTACCACTGTACCTGCTGGGGTGGGGGTGGGGGGAATGTGTGCAAATCACCACGAGAAATATGCTCAGATATGAGACATGAGAGTTCATGACTACAAATACGTCAACTATTTGGTTCTGTGTTTTTAAGCAAGATAATGAAGAGAACTGAAAACAAGGAAGCTCTAGCGCCATCTCGTGGAGAGATCACTACAGTCAGGTTCTGCCCCTTCCTTGCCCAGGCTTCTGCTGGTGGCCTGTGGTGACGGGGTGTGACAACGTGGATGGGAATGTTGTGGTGTCCCTCTGCTAAGCACCTATGTTTTGTTTCTTTTCTTTCTTTCTTTCTTTCTTTCTTTCTTTCTTTCTTTCTTTCTTTCTTTCTTTCTTTCTTTTTAAGGATTTTATTTATTTATTTGACAGAGTTAGAGGGAGCACAGGCAGGGGGAGCGCGAGAGGAAGAAGCAGGCTCATAGTCGAGGAGCCTGATGTGGGGCTCGATCCCATAATGCTGGGATCACGCCCTGAGCCGAAGGCAGATGCTTAATGACTGTGCCACCCAGGCGCCCCTAAGCACCTGTGTTTCTAACCAAATGTTTGGCTTCCAAGAATTAAAGATGATGAAATTGGATATCAGGCATAGTGGGTAACCTTGACGTTTACAGTACCCTTCTATATGTGTTATTTTATTTATTGCATTTCTGTAATGTAGGCAGGGAGGCTATTATTCTTATTTAATAGGTGAGGAAATGGGTATTATGAGAGGGTTGATTCATTTGCCCGGGACCACAACCAGTAAGTGATAAAGCTGTGACTTGAGATACAGTCTTTTGTGTCCTAATCCAGGGGATTTTCCTATTGTATTGTGTTCTTTATAATGGATGAGGCCGTTTCATGTGCAGACAGCAGCTGTCCCAGAGGACAACTGCTTTTGCAGCTTCTTTTCCTTATTATTTTGTAGTATTTTCATGCCTTCATCATTTTCTGTATGACTGGAGGTGTGGGATCTGAGGACTTCAAATCTTGTCAAGAAGGTCCTAAATCTATTTTCACTAGAGTTAGATGGATAACACGTGGCAAGTTCTTATATAGAATCTTTGTTTGGAATTTGCCATCAAATAATCTTTGGCAGGGAGAGAGACCTTTCTGTCTGAAAGGTGGAGAGAGGTTTCATTTTAGTTTTTATTTATTCGACAGAGATAGAGACAGCCAGCGAGAGAGGGAACACATTTCTGTATGACTGGAGGTGTGGGATCTGAGGACTTCAAATCTTGTCAAGAAGGTCCTTCGATCCCACAACGCCGGGATCACGCCCTGAGCCGAAGGCAGACGCTTAACCGCTGTGCCACCCAGGCGCCCCTCATTTTAGTTTTTAACAGGGCAGAGGACTCGGCATGTGATTAAACTGTGCTTTGCACTAGGCTTCTGTTTCTGTTTCAACCTTGTGGACTTTAGGGATTGGTTGGAGTCTGATGATAGGGTCTCATTCTTCACATTCTGTATGCCCACCCGTTTCTTAGTTGTCTGAGATCAGGGCACTTGTATGTCCTCATTGCTGTGTTTTCAGCATTTAGGAGGTGCTCAAATAATTAAGTGATGCATGAAGGAGCATTGGTTGTTTTCTTTCTCTTGGATCAGTGCTCTGGTCATTAGGAAGTTAGTGTGACACAGTAGTTGAAGATAGACTCTGGAGTCAGACATACTTAGATTTGACTCCTAAATGTTGTCTTTCTGATTATTACCTTCTCTCTTTGAGCCTGTTTTTTTTTTTTTTTTTAAAGATTTTATTTATTTATTTGACAGAGATAGAGACAGCCAGCGAGAGAGGGAACACAAGCAGGGGGAGTGGGAGAGGAAGAAGCAGGCTCATAGCAGAGGAGCCCGACGTGGGGCTCGATCCCACAACGCCGAGATCACGCCCTGAGCCGAAGGCAGACGCTTAACCGCTGTGCCACCCAGGTGCCCCAAGCCTGTTTTTTTTTGATGAAGTATGGTCAACATACAGTATTACATTAGTTTCAGGTGTACAACCTGGTGATTTGACAACTCTATACAGAATGCCGTGCTCACCACGGTGTAGCCGCCATCTGTCACCACACGACGCCATTATGATACCATTGGCTCTAGTACCCATGCTGTACCTTTCATCCGCATGACTTACTTATTCCATACCTGGAAGCCTGTATCTCCTACTCCTCTTTACCCATTTTGCTCGTTCCCCCATCCTGATTCTCCCCTCTAGCAACCATCAGTTTGTTCTCTGTGCTAATGGGTCTGTTTCTGCTTTTTGTTTGTCCCTTTGTTTTGTTTTTTTTTCAGATTCCACATATATGTGAAATCATATGATTTATCTGACTTCTTTCACTTAGCATAATACACTCTAGGTTCATCTATGTTGTCACAAATTCAAACCTTAGTTTTCTTAACTGTAAAATGGATAGCTTGTAATGACCATGTGATATTATGCATGCAAAGAGTTGAGCACCTTTTTGGCACACAGTAAGTCTTGAATCTGTGCTAGCTGATATGGTTATAATCATCTGAATTCATTTGGACTTCTGTACTTTTCATAGGATGGGTTAAAAATTCCAAGGTTATAATGTTTGCTTTTGCTACATCTCTAAATATGGTGCAGTTCTTAAGATTGTGGTATCAGTCCAACCCATAATTCTTCATCATGTCAAATCGTTTTGCATATTTGGATGCCAGTGCACTGACTCATGCTCATTTTCTTTGGTCAGTTGGAGATGAAGCCTTGGATATGAATTAGACCCTTATGCAACTAGTATCTACATTTGTCTTAACAAAGTTTTGGAGAAGACCTAGGCTTGATCCTGGGCTATGCTGATGAGCATAAGCAAAGTGAAATCTCTGGAAAACCTTTGTCTACCTGGCAAGAGACACTTGTTTAATTGTTCTTGCAGTCATTTTTCATATTTTACAGACGTCTAGACCAGAGTTTTTCCACCTCAGCACTATTGGCATTCTGAGCAGGATAATTCTTTGTTGTGGGAGCTGTTCTGTGTACGGTGGGATGTTTAGCAGCGCCCCTAGCCCCATCTGCTAAGTGCCAGAAGCATTCCTCCTCTCCCAGTTGTGACAACCAAGAATGTCTTCAGATGGTGCAGATGTCTCCCAGGGAACAAAATTACCCTGGGTTGAGAACCCCTGATATAAACCTGACTAGGTTTGTTTCCTGTTGGGTACTGTCTCCTTTCAACTAATGACTGAGTTTCTTCGTTTATTTCTTCCTTTCTTCTTGTTGTTCATTTTCACTCACTTCTTTTCCCTCTGAGAATACTGATTTGCTTAGGTTGAGGGAATTACTAAAGTGCTCTATGTGAGGACAAAGGTTTAGAATCCACACTGTTTTAAAAGTGTTCCATGATTATAAGTCTCAAGGGATGCATTTCTCAGAAAGTAAAAGTAGTAAGTATTTCTGCTCCTCTTTAACAAAGGAAATTTGTCTTTTTGAAGGAAGGATGGAATTTCATCAACATGGAGGCAAGTGGCATTTGTCTTGCTTTCTGCTTTCTCTTCTCTTATCTCCTAATGCTCCTCTTCCAAAATTTCAAACTTATTCCTACTGACCTTCTGTAATGCACAGCATTTTATGTCAATTTTCACTTTATAAGGAGTTCCGTATGCATTGGATCTCAGCTAATGAATAGGAGAGCCAGATGATCAATCAACTTTGTTTGAAATTGGAAATAATTCAGAGGAGTCACTGTATTGGATCTCTTAGCATGTGCGTTTTGTTAAAAGTACAGCTTTCTAACTTCCAAAGGTCTCATGGGTTTTGCTGCAATGAAATGAAGAGTTGTTGGCAAATGGGTGAGACAGTTTCAGATATAAGTCTCCCCTGCACCTCGTATGTCATGTCTCCTCGACCACCATGTTTTCTATATAGACACAACCAACATCCATTTCAAGAGTTTTTTGTTTTGTTTTGTCTGGTTTTTGTTTTTGTTTTGGTTAAGTAGGAGCCCAACCTGGGGCTTGAACTCATGATCCTGAAATCAAGACCCTAGCTGAGATCAAGAATCGGACACTTAACTGTCTGAGCGGCCCAGGCACCCTTCAAGAGTCTTTAAATAGAGATTGTCCCGCCTTCTTGCTATCCCTGTAACTTCTTGCAGTCTTCCCCTATTTGGTGTAATCCTTTCTCGAGATTATACTAATTTTGTTGCTACTGGTGGTGGAGCGCTCATCGTGGTCTATGAGTAGATAAGGATGTTGAGCAGAGGGGACAGATTGAGCATTGAAGCAAGCTGCTGGAAGACAGAAACTAAGTTTTAAAATTGTATGAAAATTATGTGGGAGGCTTTGTAGAGGGTGGTGGTACAGTTCTGGTTGTGGGAAAGAGTTAATTTATTCTGAAGATTTAAATAACTCTAGAGGAGAAAAGACAGCTGGAAAAAAATTTGTACGTGGCAGAGTTGAGGATGTTATAAAGAAGATTGGAGGTAGACAGACTAGAAGAACGTCTGCTGCCTTGCATATAAGAAGAGCACTAGGAGGATTTATATATGATCTGTAAAATGAGAGTATTGGCTTGCTCCCCTCTGAGTCTAATACTCTGTTATTACTAGATGACATTCTTGAAAAGCTGGGAAAGTGACAGTGTTTGCCATTTAATACCAAAAATGCAGTAGGAGCACTCTCTTCTCTTACCTCATTACAGCAAAGGTCATGTAACAGAAACAACTGCAGAATGGGAGTTGCTTTAGACAAAAGCTTGGGCATCCTCCCTCCTCTCCTAGAGTATGTTCTGTGCTTGAGTATATTCTGTGTTCACAGACTTAATACTCACACATATCTGAGTTAGATTCAAAAGTGAATTTATCACTTAAGATATTTTCTTGGGTCTTGCTTTCTTTCTGGATGTTATAAAGTATCCTATAATAATATAGTCACATTTAGGGGATCAATATTGCCTTTCATTATTCCTGAAATTTGTATTGGACAATCTTTAGGAACCTGGCAACAGAGCCAGTACAGATGCAGTCAGGATGGCCTACAATCACAAACGGAACATACCAATAAAAAAAAAAAAAAAAAAAAAAAAAAAAGAATTCTTCAACAACTCTTTGTTAAGTGCATACAATACATGATGTAGTTTGCTATGTGCTGGGGCTGTGAAAGAGGAAACAAATAATCAAACACAACAGCAACCATTTCCAAATTATAGTTTGCTTTTCTCAGTTTGCAAAAGCATGATGATTAGAATAGAACCAATGCACAATACTAGAGACCCTCAGCCTTGGAATACAAATGCATGTGAGGGCCCTTTGCTCTAGACAACTCCCCACATAGGGTCAGCTGCAGAGGAAGTGACTGAAGGCAGGAGAAGCAAAAAATGATACGTCCATGTGGGGGACTGGCCTAGAATGCCTCTGGATTCATTTCATGTTGTTCCGGATAGATGCTTGGAACCGTCCCCATTTACACTTTTCTGAAAGATTGATTCGGGGTTCAGGTTTCATCTGCACGTGGTGCAGTTTTTGGATCTCTTCCGTAGTTTGGGAATTGACAAAAACAGTTTAAAATCCTGGGGCAGGCTCTCCTGTCATGAAGGGTAGTCCTACCTACAAGTGGTTCCCCACATGCTTTTGCTTCTGTTTTTGTTTTTGTGGGTTCTTCAGGTTGACCTCCTTCCTCCTTGGTTTTCTTCAGGGAAGTTCTGGCAATCCCAAATGGGCCAAGGTTGAGAGAGAGGCTCAGGACAGGAGAGTTAGAGATAGACTGTTAATGATGGTTTAATACAGTCTGTCCTTATCCTGGTAGTAAAAAGCCCAACTAGCAAAGAGATTGAGTTATCTGTCTTGCATCCCCTCTGTGGCTTTGGGCAAGTCACACTTCCTCTCCAGGATTCTGTTTTCACATCTGTAAAATGAGGGAACTGGAGTAGATAATTTCTAAAGTCGATCAAAGGAGAAATTATCTCTAATTGTAGTTCTTCTTGGTAATTCTCTTTTAAGAGAATAAGAGTGGTTCTAAAGCCATCTCATTGGACCCTTAACTGAATTTTGCTTGTACAATTTTTACTTGTTTGCACCAAAAAGGGTAGCCTTTTGAGAATGAGCTCCCATGTTCCCTCTTCTGAATAAGATACCCCAATCAGTTTCTACTGTAAAGACCAAGATGGATTCTTGGTTACCTGAACATCCAGAATAGTGGCGATGAAATGGGAAAGAATGAACTGAGTAATTATTATTGCTGCTTGAACAGACACAGGAGTACAGTTTAGAATTCCTGGCTACCATTTATTACTGTCTTGTCATTCTTGCCACCACTGTAAAGAAAATGCAACCAGGATAAGAGGGGCACTCCCAAGTTAGAGATAAATTTTTTCTCAGGCACTACTTTATTTTTTCATTTGTTTGGTTTTTAGTCAGTAAAAGAAAGTGGGCCCTAGAAGCAGCACTCATCGAAGCAGCGGTGCGTTTGTGCATTCGTCTTTTTTTGGTTTTTATTAAATATGGTTAAATTACCACGTTGCTGGCACACGTCATTTGCACGCAATTCTGCACCATGCATACTAATTGTAGTAAAGTTACCCCCCCCATCCCAGGAAAAAAACAAAACAAAACTACCCTGGAAGAATAATTTTCACTGAAATCTAACCTAACTTTGTTAAATGGACAGTGACAAGGTTAAAAATGGTATGATAAGTGATATCCACAGATAAAATTTCTGTGTGGAAATAAAAGGGTAAAAATGGAGGATGATATCCAACTTTAGAAAACGCAAGACTGGTTTGAGATGAAAAGCCCATGATGTCCAGAAAAATGATGTATAAATGGCGCATTCAGACGGAAGATGTCCTCGGCCACAGCGTTTGATGCATACCTGTTTCTCTTACCAGAAAAATAAAAGATAAGTACACGTGGCTATTGGCATCAAAGAAGCAATCCAAATGTAAGAAAGAGCTGGAATCCTTTTTTCTTGCATTATCTCCAAAGCTGTCAGTGATGTAAATTATGATTGCAGAACTTCTATTATTGGGGCAGTATTAGTAGCAGGAAGAATATAGCGGTATTTTCCCAGGTGGAATATGTCTGACTGGCACTTACATCCCAGATTTTGATTTATAAAGCAAGAGGAAAATCCTGAAGGGAGTGTGAGGGTTACCCCACCTCATCTGTCATTTTTTGAGTTACATCCAATTTTCTAACATCAGGAAAGTGTTTTCTGTTTCCCTCTTACTTAGAAAAATAAATGCAATGCTGTCATTGTGAGAAAGAAAATTCCAGAGTTTACTGTATTTAGAGAGGGTCATAAGTGATCTATTTACATTAAAAAGGAGAGTTTCCAGATCAGTGATTAAAAAAGGTTCTCAAATTCTAGATTAGAAATGGAGGAATTTCCCTTTGTGCTAAACACATTTTATTTTATTATTTTATTTTTTTTAAAGACTTTTTTTTTTAATTTGACAGAGAGAGACAGCCAGCGAGAGAGAGGGAACACAAGCAGGGGGAGTGGGAGAGGAAAGAAGCAGGCTCCCAGCAGAGGAGCCTGATGTGGGGCTCGATCCCAGTATGCTGGGATCACGCCCTGAGCCGAAGGCAGACGCTTAACGACTGCGCCACTAAGGCACCCCACTAAACACATTTTAAAAAGTTACAATTAAGTTGCCTGCTCTCTGGTCCACCTCTGTACTGATTGTGTTTGGAACCACTAAATGTGTAGTGTCTGGGATCTAGTCATAGCTTCATAATGGTTGAATAAATGGCTTAGAGATAAAAAAAAAAAGTCACAATTATATGACTCCAGCAACCAATTAAAATTAGGCCATTGGAATTCTATTCTTTTCATGGCAGTATAAACCTTACATGTTGTGAGTTTTCATTCTTCTTTTTTCCTTGTAATCAGAATGCCAACCATTTATGGGTATTTAGAAATAGCAGGGATCCCTGACTTAATGTAGTTGCAACGATTCCTCAGAGACACGTCTCTTAGCCCCTGATTAAACTCCTTTTACTTCTGCCTTCTTCAGAGAACTAAACTGTGGAAGTAGGGATGTTTAAAACAGGAATGGAGCATCCAGTAATCACGAGTCGTCCTTCCCCAGTAGTCCTTCCTGGAAACATCTGGATTATGACTAATGGTTTGGGGAATAGGATCTATGAGTAAAACTTAACAGGAATTGAAAATTATCTCACATGTAGATAAATGTGATTTAAATACAAATTGTAAGTTCATGAGGAACAGTTGGAAGGAGGACAGTAAATGTCATCCCTTCTTCTAAATAATGAAGTAGAGCATATATAACTTCAGGAGAAATTTGTGTCAGGAATAAAGAGGAAGAGTTGTAGGAGTGGCTGAGATTGATGTTAACTTCTATAGTTCATTAGACAAAAGACAAACAGTTAACTATTGATAAAGTCCCAGGATTTGGGGTCTTGCACAAAATGACTTCCAAGGTCTGTTGAAATTTTTTTCGTTAATCAGTGAAATGGTAAACATGCACCCATATCCTTAACATTCGTATCACTTGTATCCCTTATTGTGCAAAGCTGTGATGAGAACCACGTATTCATGGAAGCAAATCTGAGGTACCTAGAATTGGTTGTTCTGGAATACAAATTTCAGGAGTCTGAGACTTTTCTGGGTTCTCTACTGGGTATGTTGGAGGTATTCTGGCAAGAACTAAACCACAGTAAACTGTTTATAACTAGAAGGAGGCACTGATGTCATGATCCGTGAAAATCTGTGACTAAGGAGTCATAATTTGAGGTAGAAAAGTTGTGGGCAAAGAGAACTCATTGGTTTAAAAAGAATCGTTGGAAAATGTGCTTTTTTGGTTCTCAGGCTTCCACTGCTGAAAATAGAGCCCAGTTTAGGAACTCAAATTGTAGCAAAAGCAATGTATTAGACAAAATTTTCATATATTTTTGAGAAAGTGTTGAACACATTGTAGGTATTCCTTGGCTTAATGGCATCCTTGTTATTTCTTAGGATGATATTTTGTGATGCATTCTTTTATTCCATAAGCACCTCTTTTCTTCCTCTATGCTTTTGTGTGGGATTGAAATAAAATAAAAAATTTAGAGCTATACAATGCTGTCAGGCCCGTAATAAAATCTAGCTTTGTTGAAGTGTGCTTCAAGGGTTTAGAGCAGTCTGAGCTGCTAACTGTGGTGTTAAACATTGTTTGATACTCCCCTCCCTTACATCCTTTGAAAAGAGCAGGTTTTTTATGTTTATGCAAAAGATCCCTTAGAGGATAGTGAAGGAGGTATGTGGTTTGCTCATACATGGGATTATTTTATTATTGTGTAGCTTGTGCAATTGTTAAAGGAAGAAGCAGCTGTGTGGTAAGGTAGTACTGAGCTGTTTCCTATAAAGTCCAAGGGCTCCACAGTTTAAGAAGTTCACAGGAAATCTTAATCATGCCTATAAATTTCAGTTATATAAATGTGTGACCAATGTATTATGGTGTAAATGAGATCAGAGTATGAGAATGGGACCTAGATTATATCTCTTAAGTTTATATATCATAAATTATTTTAATTTAAATGACTGGGCAATTTAAAATTTTGTAACAGCCCAACTACAGATCGTAAGTAGGAATGATGATTTTTTTAATGGGGCTTCATGACCTAAACTATCTGAACTTTTTCCACAGAGCATAGCTACCTTGATCTTAAATAATCACAGCCATATGTTTGTATCAGGATGTCGCTGATACCATGTGAGAAGGGACGAGGGTACCTCCCATTTAGTCACAGGGGTAGCCATACTAGAAGAGTGGGCGAGGCCTAACAATTGGGAGTGTTAAGGTCCAAGAAAGTAAGGGATGTATAGAAATATGCTATTCAAATTAGCAAGACCTGAAGGCCAGCCATCACCTGGGAGCTTGTTTAGAAATACAGAATCCGAGGCACAGCCCAGACCTAGTGATTCAAAATCTACATATTTAGCTCCTGAGGTTGTTGGTGTGGGCTATATATATGGTATGGGCTGAATGGTGTGTCTGACCCCTCCCCCCCGCCCCCCAATGGATATGTTGAAACTTAACCCCCATCGTAATGGTATATGGAGGTGGAGCCTCTGGGAGGTAATTAGGTCATGAGGGTAAAGGCTTCATGATTGGGATTAATGCCCTTATAAAAGGCACCAGATATCTCCCTCCCTACTGCTGCCATGTGAAGTTACAGTGAGAAGACCCTGGTCTATGCACCGGGAAGCAGGTCCTCACCAGACACTGAATCTGCCGCTGCCTTGATCCCGGACTTCCCAGCCTCCAGCACTGTAAGAAATAAATTTCTGTTGTTGATAAGCCGTCCAGTCTATGGCATCTTGTTATAGCAGCCTGAACTAAGATAGTGTATACATTCGAGTTTAGGAACACTGACCTACTTCCCTCAGATGCCATGGGCCTTCAATTGAAACTGAAATTGAAATTAGGTACACAGAGGGAAGCATCTTGAGCCTGGAAGCTCAAGGACAGGATCAGGATCAAAGGAGAGTGTGTGAGTTTGGGTTGGTTTGTTTTAGTGATGGGGGGGGGTAAGGGAAAAGATAGTATTTTGAGTGGTTGCCATGATTAAAACCCCCATTATTGCTTGGCATTTGGTTTTATGGCATGTGCATGAGGGACCTTGTTTACAGTTGGGGTGAAACACACCCTGGCTGACTATGGAGTCTGGCAGCTGTTAAGGGTTGGAATGGATCAGAGACTTGGAAGTCTTGTGAGAGTGGAAGACCCCAGCTAAGTTTTGGGAAATGAATGTTTTTGGTTGAAGGTGAGCCAACCTCTTGGGGGTGGAAAACCAATCAAATCTTACTCCCAAGAGGAAAGGCATTTTACTGGTGGGATGTTTGCTGAGTCTGGCTTAGCTGTGTCCATCTCTCAGGTCAGATAAAGAGCTATTGCATGCATGTGTTCTCTCCAGACGTCCGTGAACCTGGGACTTTGGGGGCAGGGCCAAAGATAGAAGGACTAGTAAAGCATAAGATTTTGCTAAGATGAGATATGAGAAACAGTAAAACATACATTTTCTGCTGGAAATAATAGGAAGCCACCCACCTTATAGCTGGAGAAATGTCAGTAGTTATTTTTTGTTCTCTTTAACATTTGAAATTTAATTTTAATTAAAATAAAAATATTTTTATGATTTTTGTTAATTATACTTAAATGCATACATGGTAATACAAAAATTAAAAATACTGAGTAAAAATTTAAATCAATTTGTACTATAGTATGTATGTAACTTTCCATATTTTGGGAGGAAAAAGAATCTTATTCATGATTGCATTTGAAATTTTCAGAGGAGAACACAAGCATCTTTTAGTAACAACAATTCTTTTGAATAACAAGTATATAGGGCTTACTAAGGCTATAATAAGGACCAAAAGTCGAGATCTTTCTATGAACTACTAGCACTGTAAGCAGGAAATGATGAGGTGGGTTGCAGTATATTTTGGTCTATGCCAATTATGTCAATGAGATCAGAGGTATATATAAAATATATTTTTAGTGGTTGCACAGCACTTAAGCTGTGGCAGTCCTTATCCTACACTCTTGTGGTTTTGCTTGGCAGATCCGAGATGGGACATAAGCCACAAAGTGCTATGGGTCTTAAGACAAAATGAAGTCATGCATTACGGTAAAGTGTAGGGAAGAGGAAAATCAACATTTTCCAATAGCCAGGTTCTACACGTAGATACTTCAGATACATTTCACTCTTTCTGTATTTATATCCTATTAAAGCTCTGTAAAGATTGCCTTAATTTCTCTACCTCTAAATTTATGGGGCTAGGTGTCTGGCCTTCGTTCATGTTCGTGGTTATTACTTGGTGCTATACCCATTCCTCCAAAGCAGTGCTCTCTGGCTCTTCTCTGTATACAGTGGGTATTACATGATCGATTCTTTTGTTCATTGGTATTTTGTTGGGTGCCCATGGTGCAACTTGTTGACAGTGTAGCCCGTGAGGAACTACTGAGGTCATTCAATTGGCGGGAGAGGTGAGTCTGGATTGAGAGGTGAATGTGGAGAAGTGAGGAGACCGTGTGGGTAGGCTCCAGACAGACAGGAAGGATGACACTTTCACTGCTGATACCTTGAGCTCCCTGGTGCTCAGGACTTGGGGTACCAGCAGTAGGACATGCCTGCAGGAGCTCCTAGACTGTGACGAAGTAGGCTGACTGGGAGGCTGCCTTTGGTCTGCATTAATTTCAAGTTGGAAAATTGGGAAAATTATCACCAGAGTGTAACCATCCCTGGTAAAAGGATGCTTTGTTTAGATAAGTTAATCTTATTTGTGTTCTAATTACCTGTAAGTGTTAAAATGAGAAAACATGGAAATATAAAAACAAATGGAGATGTTGATCTTATGGTTGATTGTATTGTGTTTTCCATTCAGAATCATAACTGTGCCTTGTTTCTGGCACCCGATTATATTAGAAGAGGTCATAATATGAATCCCTTATAGAAAATGGCTATTTTTTTAAACTTTTTTTTTTTTTTTAAGTGAAGACATATTGGTTTTTTTCAAGGGATAATTTGGTTGGTATAAAAATGCTTATTCATTTGAGACATTTTCTTCTTGCATGTTTCCTGTTATTTTAGCTTCATTTGAGCCAGTAATCTGTGCCCTGTGCATTTGTTATTATTCCCTCTGATTTGGGTGCGGGGGGGTGTATTCCTAGGATTAAATCAATCTCAACTACATACATGTATTACGAGTTCAGGAAAGGGAGCTGGGAACTATCCTATGAGAAAAAAACTTTTTTTCATTTTTTTAGAGATTTTATTTATCTGAAAGAGAGAGAGCACATGCACAAGCTGGGGGTGGGAGGAGGTGGGCTCAGAGAGGGAGGGAGGCTCAGGTTGCCCAACACAGGGCTCAATCCTATGACCCTTGAGATCATGACCTGAGTGGAAGGCAGATGCTTAACTGACTGAGCCACCCAGGTGCTCTGTTTTTTAATTTTTAAAAGACACTAAAGGATATCCTGAATAATCCCCACCAAGATTACTTTTTGTTTTTGAATGGTCATAGATAACTGGAAAGTAATCCAATTATTATTTAAAGATGGGTTGTAAAGATTCATCTGGAGGTGTGTTCTAGGAGAAAAAAAAATGTCAGCATTACAATTTGCTGTTTATTTATTGTAAGAATATATTGCATATTAGACACTAAATATATATGTTTGTATGTTAAAATTTCCCAGACTAAATTTGTATAAATGCATAGTAGATATTCAATTGTTTTATATTAATGCCTCTCATTATTTTTGGCGTTCATGCTTTGAGCTGCTGTTTTTAAATCAGTTAGTTACATGTTTATTTGTTTTGTAGAGACAGACGATTTTTCATGGGAAAGAGAGGCAGCCTTTTGTCTTTTGTAAGTGAATTTATGGAATGCATTTTAGAAATGGATTTTCTGTGGCAAGACTTCATCCCACACATTGTTGAAAGTTTTATAGTCAGGCCTTACCAAATTTCCATTTCACACTTTTCTCCCTCCCTTTAAACATTAGGACACAAAGAGAATTTCAATAGTCTAGAACATTTACATAAATCTATTCAGGGAATCAAAATATTTCCTTTAAAATTTTTTATTTGACTTTTTAATGAAAATTATGTAGTAAAGAGTGGTAATTGTTAATAAGACAATGTGGAGTAATGGAACTGTGTGGCACCAGTGACCAGTAATATGAGTAACAATTTTAATGTGGATTTATTTTTTTGGAGGGATAGTATTTAAGGTCCCATTTTTAAAAAATTGCCTTGACACCAGCTCTTAATTCAATTATATTCCTGCCTTAAAGCCCTCATGTGATAACCAATTAGCAAGCCAAGCTGGAGGAAACTTCACTGTGTGTAAATACAAAGAGCTTGTGCATGCATGTGTGTGTGTGTGTGTGTGTGTGTGTGTGTGTGCGCTCTATGTGCCTGCGTGTAAGCAGCACTAAGGAGCATGTGTATATGTATGTATATGTATGTACTTTGCTGTGTGTGTGGTGTGGGTCTGTGTTGGGGGGAGGGGAGGGTCTTTGCTCCTGAAGATGCTCTGTAAATGTCTTTTGTTTTCATGTATTTCTCTCTCCCTTTGTCTGCAGTCACTTGGATTCTCCTCTGCACCAGTGCCCTAAGTGACAGCCACTGGCAGTAATGAGGCTGCGTGCTCCACTATAATTGAACCCTGTCAGCGCTGCCCATTAAGGCCGTGGTGTGCATGCCAGCTCTTTAATCCAAAACCCATTTCTTCTCCTCCATCATTTCCCTTTTACTCATGGCACTGTTTCAAGTCCTGATCCCCTCACTGTGCATGCGGAGGTTCAGGAATGGAGAGTAAGTGGTGTTGGTGCACCTGTCTTAAGGAGCAACCCTTATAATAAAGACATATTCACATCTGCAAATTAATATCATTGTGTCATGATTGAGCATTGTTTGGGCTTCCTGGATAGTCTATTTGCAGTTAGGTTTTTTTTGTTTGTTTGTTTGTTTGTTTTTGGTGGATTCAGATCCACCATCTCAAACTCTCACAGTTCCATGATCATGATACAAAGACAGGCCATTGTGATTAAACACACACACACACACACATTCAATTTGCTTTTATATTGAAACTAGTTATGTGTTGTGACATTTCAACATAAGCTAAAACTTCACGTGGCTGTGAATTTTCTTCCATGCACCAGCATGAAAATAACAGGCTTCTTGATTATTATACTCCTGGCCATCACAATTTGAGAGAAAGCTTCTTTCTTTAGAGAGTTGTGTTAAGTGTTACGATATTAACATCAACATGATAGCAGGTGAACACCAGCATGCTTTCATCTTCTTTTTCTTAGACAATGCATTCAAGTTTATCATTGTTTTCATTTTTGTGCTTTGCATTTTATAAGTTCACACCCTCTGGTGTAAGCAGAGATGACTTAGTTATCCCTTACATGGTGACAGGTCTAACTCTGTTTAGAGCCTTACTTTCATCTTCCCATTGCTAAATATACCTTTTTTTACATGCAAAAAATGTAATTAAATGAAATCCCTTTTTGAATAATTTGGAAT
Source organism: Ailuropoda melanoleuca (assembly GCF_002007445.2). Lineage (NCBI taxonomy): Eukaryota > Metazoa > Chordata > Mammalia > Carnivora > Ursidae > Ailuropoda > Ailuropoda melanoleuca. The sequence goes on from NC_048232.1 coordinate 50,702,980, forward strand.
CTGAATCTAATTGAGACTTAGCTTTTGTGTTTTCCAAGTAGGAACCAAAGAAAATATACTTTGGGCATTAGTAGGGAAGGCAGTTCAACTCAAGTATCAGCTAATCGAAATGCAGAAATGTCACAGTGGTCTGGCCTATGGATAGCAATTGAGGGGAGAGGTGTGTGAGGGTAAATGGAAGGAGGTACTGACACAGTAGTTTAAAAATTCAGGTGAGTCCCTAGAAATTAACAGCTCTAAATAAGTCTGATTTATCACTTGCTTCTAGATAACTTTGAATTTTTGTTTAAAGAAGTGGGAACACTTTTTTTAAATGAGTGGAAATTCTCGGTATTTGGTACTTAAGTTATTATCTATTAAGTTATTTTGTTAGGCAAGCTAACTTGGGTCTAAGTTTCTAGGACTTACTTTCCGTAAAAGTAGAAAAAGATAGTTGAGATTTATTTGATTATTATTTAATGTTCTATATTTGCTTTTGTTCAGCGTTTGAACACAGTGAGATTTTCAATCAAAATTTAGTCCTAAAGATGAAAATTCTGTGTGGGTAGACATTTTTGCCTCTCTTGTACTTCTGGTTCTCAGAATGGCAGAAGAAGTACTCAATACATTTTGTTGAATTTATTAATTAATTCATTTTATAGTACAGAAACACAGATTACTGTTACAGCAAAGGTTTTCAATCTAGCTTCTAGGTTGTAGCAGAATAACAAAAGAAAATACCCTTTTACTTTTATTTTTTAAAAGATTTTATTTATTTATTCGTCAGAGAGAGAGGGGCAGAGAGAGGGGACAAAGAGGGGGAGAGGCAGGCAGGGAGAAAAGGAGAAGCAGGCTCCTCGAAGAACAGGGAACCTGATGTGAGACTTGATCCCAGGACTGTGGGATCATGACCTAAGCCGAAGGCAGACACTTAACCGACTGAGCCACCAAGGCATCCCAGAAAATATCCTTTTATTATCAAGACAAATACGTATCCAGGAGACTGAAACTCAGTCTCCAAAGTAAGCTTTTAAACTTTACACAACTAGCTGACGTTGTAATTGTTTCTGTCCTTATAATCAGATGTCAAAATTATTTGTTTTAAACTCCTTGCATTTTCCTGATTAATACTGTTTTACTAAATGTTGTCAGGTAAGATATTTTTTAAAACTCACAGTAATGAAAATCAAAATTTAGTTATTTAATCTCTATCAGAGGCAGCATAACATGTATCTTGATTTTTTTCTTTAAGAACACAGTTCAGAAAAGTCTCCTTAAGATTATGTAGTTAGTTTGAGCTACATGAAATTGGCACATTTTTAGATGAAACCTACCAATTTATGTCTTATTTCCAGATCATGAGGTCAGAAGACAGAATTTTTCTCCTGCTCCTTTCTCTCTCCCCTCAACCCCATGCATGGTGTGTGTGTGTGTGTGTGTGTGTGTGTGTGTGTGTGTGTGTAGGGTGCATGTGGTGGAAAAATTTGAACAGGGCACGGGGAGCAGCAGCACATGCCATGTAGTTGTAAATAAACCACCCAAGGAACAAGAGTGCTTAAAGTCTCTTTATCCTGAAGAAGGAGTTAAGGTGGGTGTGGCAGTCAAATGGACTCCACCCTCTAATTTCAGGGCTCTCATTGATTTTGATGTCATTAGCAATTTGACCCTTGATTATAACCATATGACTGGGAATTTTCACCAAGATGGAGATGTGATCCAATGATTTTTTTTAATATAAAAGCCCAATTATAGTGGAAGGAAAATAAACACATATTATATGTCTTGAAAAATGCTTGAAGAATTTGTCATTGTGGGAGTTTCATATACTCTTTAAATGAAAACTCAGTATTTAAATTTGTTGCATTTTGAATACTTCAGTGAAAGGGGCATCAGAAGATGATTTTCCTAACATTCCTTGTCCTCCACATTTTTTCCCAAAATTTGAAATCTGTCACTATTTTATCTCTTGCAGATGTCACAGATATATAAGGATCCTCACACAAATGGGTGTTTCAGAGTCTGAGACTCTTGGAGATGTAGACAGTGTTGTCACAGGAGTGGATGTATTTTCTGCCACAGGCAGAGGCCATGGCTTTTGCAGAAAACATAATTAGACTTAAACAACAAAAGCAGACAAATGTACCCGTTCTCCCCCCCCATCCCTTTTTCTGCCTTTCATTTAGGCTCAAGCGGACTGATACCACCAGCATCTCATTGAAATACAGTTTCTAAAGTCCTCATCACATTCCTCTTAAGATTCTCCCCTAAGACCTTGGGTGGCCTTCAGATCAGCTAATGGTTGTATTTTTAATGAGAGTGTGATATAGACTAGGGTCTGTTGGAAAGATCTTATAAATCAGAATGTAAACCCAAAGTGGTTTGGGGGAATCTGGTGTTAGCTCTGTTAGAAGGTGACTGACGTTAGATGCAGTGGACACCAATAAACAGATCTGTGAACAGGAAATTTGTGTATCATGCCCTAAGGAGTTGTCATGTCCATTGCCATGAATTAGCTCACCATCCATTGGATAAATTCATGTGTTAAACACTGACGATCTTCTTACTGAGCCTTCAAGAGGTTTGGATCCTTTTGTTTATTGTGCTAGGATTGATGTTGCCTGTTAAATTAATATGATAGGACTGTTTTTGATTTGCCTATGTTCTTTTTTAAACATTTTAAAGATTTTTATTTATTTGAGAGAGCACACGCACGCACATGCGTAAGTTGGGGGAGGGGCAGAGGGAGAGGGACAAGCAGATTCCCTGCTGAGCAGGGAACTTGATGTGGTGTGGGATCCCAGGACCCTGAGATCATGACATGAGCTGAAGTCAGAGGCTTAACCTACTGAACCACCCAGGCACCCCTGATTTGCCTATGTTCTTATTTATAATAATTTTTCTTGGAAATATCCTCTAGTAATCTTTGCTAAGAACATTACCCATGTATGGTTCCTTCCACCTCAGAAAAGAAGGAACATACTGTCTCTTCCCTCCAACATCTCACCTTTACTCCCTCAAAGATTACTTAGAGCCTGACTTCTTCTGACATAAATGAGTAATTTTCAGTGTATTATTATTTTAATACTCTTACTGGCACAGAATTACAAGACTAAAATTTTACCTGATGAAACTCATTCTTCTATTCTTAGTTTTTCACATGGTGTTATTTCTTCCGTATTGAGCTCCTAGGTGTTTTTTTTTTTTATTGTTGTTTGTTTGTTTTTAACCTACTGTGTACTTCAGGACAAATCCGTGTTTTACATAATTTTTTAAATATGTTTGGTTTCCTGAAAGAAAGGCAGGATTTTGGAACTCTCTTGCAGTAGCCGTCGTAGGCAGGTGGTGGTTTACTGAATGCTGTTTGTTGATGGTGTGGTAGAAGGTGAAAATGTGGGATTCTGGAGTCAGAGCTTCTGACTTTTAGTTGAAACCCTGTAGTTAGTCTTCTGTACCACTTTTAGGGGTGTGAGAGTTTGAAGCTTTTCTAAAGGATGGTTTGGAAATGTATAACAAAGGTTTTAAAATGTCCATATGTCTTTCAAGAATATTTCCTAAACTGTTAGGGATATGCAAAGATGTGACCAGAAGAATGTCTTTCCAGACCAAGTGGAAAATGAGACGAAAGGAAGAATAATTTAAGTCTTCAAGAATAGAGCCGTTTCTTAAATTTTCTATATTTATAAATGACTGCCCGCNGTGACCAGAAGAATGTCTTTCCAGACCAAGTGGAAAATGAGACGAAAGGAAGAATAATTTAAGTCTTCAAGAGTAGAGCCGTTTCTTAAATTTTCTATATTTATAAATGACTGCCCGCAGTCATTCATAATGAAGCTGTATATTCTTATTTAGTACCAATAACACGAGGGAAAATGTAGCATAGAGTCTAATTCTGTGTTTATTGGAAAAAAAAAAGTGTCTTGGAATATATGCACTAAGGTACAAATGGACATTAAAGGTAAGCCATGAGGATTATTAGCTTTTCTTGCTTTTGTCTTTAGATGCTGTATCTTTTCTAATCTTTCCACAGGTGCCTCATAGTCAGTTGGCATTAAAATGTTATTTTTCATATAAGAACCCTTCATATTTATTAAAACAAGTTTGTTAAATGCTTAGTATCTGTCAAACTCTGTTCTGGCTACCAAGGGCACATTTGTGAAATGAAAGCTGATTTTCCTGTAGAGATTATATGTATAACTAGAGTGAACTTGGTGTACCTATTAGGAGCCGTTCCCTAATGAACAAACAAAAAGGCTATTCCTTTTATCGTCTTCACAAAATGAATGTGGATATTTTCTGCAGACTTGGGATTTTTATGACCAAAGGTATTTTTGTTGCTAGTGGTGGTGAAAAGGAAAGATGTTAGGACCATCTTTCATTTTCAGTGTNGCCGTTCCCTAATGAACAAACAAAAAGGCTATTCCTTTTATCGTCTTCACAAAATGAATGTGGATATTTTCTACAGACTTGGGATTTTTATGACCAAAGGTATTTCTGTTGCTAGTGGTGGTGAAAAGGAAAGATGTTAGGACCATCTTTCATTTTCAGTGGTTTTTTTTTTTTTAAGATTTTATTTATTTATTTGACACAGAGACAGCCAGTGAGAGAGAGACAAGCATGGGGAGTGGGAGAGGAAGAAGCAGGCTCCTAGCAGAGGAGCCCGGTGTGAGGCTCGACCCCATAATGCCGCGATCATGCCCTGAGCCGAAGGCAGACGCTTAACGACTGAGCCACACAGGCGCCCCATTATTTTCAGTGTTTTACTTGTAGAGCTCAGCCTCATTCCATTTGTTCTGAAATTTTAGGCCTGGAGGTTATGTTTGTCAAGACATTGAATATACATATCCTACGTACCCTGTAACTTTAGCGTGGTTTATACTTCAGCGNGTGGTTTATACTTCAGCGTCTCTGCTTGTAAAGTTAGGAAGTGTGATTTTATAAAAAGAGAACTAAGCTGAATTAGTAATTTCAGATACCAAGTGGACCAGTGATATATTTTATCTTGGATTTCATTAGCAGTGAGAGGGAGAGACTCGACAATTGCAAAACTGTTATCTAAATTAAATTCTAAATTAGCTTTATAATAAAATTTTGAATGGTATTGCTCTAAGACCCTAAAATACTGTGGTGTCATGTCAGTGCGTGTTTTTTTAAAATTTAAATTATGTTTTTTACCAATGTTTTACATCCAAAGCAACCATTCTGCTGTTAATAGACTGAGTCTCATCTTAGAGAAACATAAATAACTTCTCGCAAATTAAAATTGCTTGAACTATTCAGGATCATAGTAATGTACTACAGGTTAATTTTACTTAGTACTTAACAGTATTCTTCAGATGGATGAAAAAGCAAGATACCTCAATTACATCATTGAGGAAAGTGATTTCATACACTGGTATTCCACAAAGTGCTATTTCTTGAGATAGGGTAATGCAGATAGTGTAGAGTGAGAGGTTTTGATGCCAAAAATAGTTGAGAAATAACTGTATATGCTATGTTCTCTTGGAGATACAAAAGCACGTGAGCATATTGAAGGTTTTGAAAAGTCCTGCAGTAAGGAGTCCAATTTCAATTTTAATTTAATATTTCTTAAATTTATTTAACCAAGAAGTTTTTACATTTCTTAATATGCCATACTCCAGTATTCTCTGAGCCCTCTTTGGGTTGGATGGTCTAAGTTCTAGAGCAGTGCTTCTGAAACTGCTATGGTAAAGTACCAACTTTTAACATTCTCATCTGTCCTACTAGACTACTAGTGATGACTATTATACACGGCTTGTACCACGTGAGTCTGACCGTGTTGAACTGGCCTATGTGCTGTTTAATTCAAGGAGACCAGTGNTCCAGTGATCCTGCAGTTGGATGTTGCAGCAATGTCAAGTTACAATAATATTGTCTAAATGCTCCTTCTCTCTTTCTTCAAATTCTGTACCTCCCTAATTATGGACTTGTGACAGACACTTGCAGACCAGCATTGGCCAGTGTAGCACACTTTGAGTAGCTCATGTCCAGAGCCTCACTTACTCAAAGTGAGGTCTCCAGACCAGCCACATTGGGATCACCTAGGAGTCTGTTAGAATGTAGCACCTCAGGCTTCACCCCAGACATGCTGAATCATGAATCTGCATTTTTTCAAGATCCCAGGTGTGTACTGTGCACAATAAAATTTGGGAAACATGAATCTAGAACTGTGTTCTAATAGAAATAGAATGAAGCCACATAGGTAATTTTAAATTTTCTAGGAGACTTGTTAATTTCATTTTCTTTTTTTAACTTTTTAAACTTTAGTATCTTATTTAACTCAGTGTATCACAAATAGTTATAATTCCAGCATAGCTGTATGAAGTGATAATATATTCCATATTTTTATAAAATATGCCTTGGAACTTTGGTGTGTATATGCACTTACATCACATGTCAGTTCCTGTTGGCCACATAATAGGTGTTCAGTGGCTGCATGTGGCCAGTGGCTATCATATTGGACAGCTCAGGACCTGGTGTGATATCTGCTTAGAAAATATTTATAGAATGAAAGGAGTTGGGGAAAAATGTTTATTGGATACCAGCTCTGTCCCAGCTACATTGCTTCCTCATAATTTTTTGTAGGGTAGGTGGTTTTGGCAGAACAGCATTTAAAACTAGGTCTCTGACTCCTTGGTTCACCATGTTCTTTTAAGCTCTTGACTGCTTTTTATATTTTTATTTTTTTGTGAATCTCTTTAGTGCTCTTCAAGTATAATTTTTTTATTCTTTAAAAACTCACTTTCACTTTCGAAGGAAAGCTACCAAACTCATTCTATGAGGCCAATATTACCTTGATCCCCAAACCAGGCAAAGACCCCATCAAAAAGGAGAATTACAGACCAATTTCCCTAATGAATATGGACGNGCTAATATTACCTTGATCCCCAAACCAGGCAAAGACCCCCTCAAAAAGGAGAATTACAGACCGATTTCTCTAATGAATATGGATGCCAAAATCCTCAACAAGATCCTTGCTAATAGAATCCAACAGTACATTAAAAGGATTATCCATCATGACCAAGTGGGATTCATACCTGGGATGCAAGCATGGTTCAACACTCGCAAATCAGTCAGTGTGATACATCATATTAATAAGAAAAGACTCAGGAACCATATGATCCTCTCAATTGATGCAGAAAAAGCATTTGACAAAATACAGCATCCTTTCCTGATTAAAACCCTTCAGAGTGTAGGAATAGAGGGTACATTTCTCAATCTCATAAAAGCCATCTATGAAAAGCCTACTGCAAGCATTATTCTCAATGGGGAAAAGCTGGAAGCCTTTCCCTTAAGATCAGGAACACGACAAGGATGCCCACTCTCGCCACTATTATTCAACATAGTACTAGAAGTCCTTGCAACAGCAATCAGACAACAAAAAGGGATAAAAGGTATCCAAATCGGCAAAGAAGAAGTCAAACTGTCTTCGCAGATGACGTGATACCCTATATGGAAAACCCAAAAGAATACACTCCCAAACTATTAGAAGATATAGAGCAATTCAGTAATGTGGCAGGATACAAAATCAGTGCTCAGAAATCAGTTGCATTTCTATACACGA